>NC_057718.1:64088891-64104254 GCF_004010195.1 Chiloscyllium plagiosum
CCAGCCCAACCTCTGCCAACATGCCAACGCTGGCTGCCCCCCTTTTCCCCCCTCCCCCAACCTCGTTCAACACTGTACCCTCTCCAGAGCAGCCAGACTGGACACCCAACAACAAGACTGCTGCTGTTGCTTTTGGGGTGTGAGTCTCCTCATAGCACGCATGTAGACACAACTTTTTACTGCAACATTTTGACAAGTTCCACCTTTACCCCGGACAGGACAATGTTGGAGAGATTATCTGGAGAAGGGGGGTTTAGGGTATACCCCTGTGTAGAACTCCAGGGAAAGTGTGTAGGGAGAGAGAGGGCGGAAGATCAGCCATTTGAGGATGGTGCCTGGGCTCCCATCAGTCCAGGACTGTTCTTGGCAACATTTCAGTAAGCCGGGTTCACTTTTAATCACTGTAAACAAAAGGCGCGATCAGTGTTGGAAATGTGTCTTTGATGTAATACTTCTATCGGGACCTCGAGATCTCCTTCGGATAATCCGATATCTGAATATCAGTTATCTAAATAATTGAGGTTCCTCTGGTATTCTGTTCAGACACTTCATGAAAGACAACTGTGAAAAGGTCTTATGGCAGTGGGATTAAGGTGTCTGGTAGGGTGGAGGATGGAGTTTGGGATATCAAATGGGCAGTGTGTCAGGGAAGTGGATCATGTCTGGTCCAAAGGCGTGAGATTTTTGAAATGCTGTTAGTGTCTTTTACTGTGAAGAGTGATGAAAAGTAATTATTCAACACTGTCTTATCCAGCTACCCCCAGTGATATTCCCTTGGCCTCATTCTCTAAAAGGTCTATGTTCACTTTGGTTTCTCTCTTTCTTTCTTTTTATATATTTAAAGATGGGAGGGGTGGGGTGGTGGTGTGTCTGGGATTCAGTTTAATAGTGGCCCAGGAGTAAGAGCAGTGTTTTAATCCTTTAACATTTTCTGGGCCATTATTGAGCTTAATGGAATCCGAACCTTCCAAACTCTCCAATTTTAAAGGGCTGTTTCAGAGGGTTCCTGTTGCAAGGAATTGCCAATTAGAATTTTTAATTTCCTGGGTAATTCCCCTATAGTCAGCTGCATAGCTACTTCTGCATTGTCCTGATGCACAACTCCAATCTATCCTACTGCAATGACGTTTTGGCAAAGGCTCACTGCCATGAAAGTAGAGTTCATTATTTTCAGTGATCTAAAAATTGAGGCAGAAGTTATGTTTATATGTTATGACATAAGTGTATAGTAAATGATGGCAGAAGTATCTCATATAATTTATGGTTGCAATTTATTAACTTTTGTGTAGAGCTCAATGGAGGATGGTCGACTTTCTTCAGGGCGCAGAAGTGATCAAGAATACAAAACAATACTGAAGTCTAAAATTCTGATGCTTGGATGGGGTAATATTATCCTCTGGATAAAATGGAACTGCTGAGATATTTATATTCTGTAGTTACATATTTTTAAAAAGACCCTGCTGCATTTTGATATAATGCATTGTAATATTATTGCCAATCTGATATTTGCTTACATGATGTCAATATACAACTTGAGCTTGGAATATATTTAAGAGCTAGATTGTGTTACACTGATTTTATACTCATTTGCATCTTGGCTTGTCATTTCAAAGTCTAAAATAAAATAGAACTGATTACATCTCCTAACGCTGTATAAACTAAAGATGTACCTATTTTATTTGGCAAAGTACTTTTCGCATTTTCATTAAAAACCAGCACACATTTATAATAAATAGGTAAACATGTAAATTACTAATTGAAGTTTTTGGAAGTGCGTGGATTTAAAGACTGTGTTGAAATAATGAGTTTGAGCTATTAACTGAGTCCAGAATGAGTAAATTTATTGTCCTGCCCTTCAACTCAGTGAGCATAATGCATGGCTTAGAAAATATCTGGTTGAATATTTTTCTATCTTGTTTGATCATCAAAATAATTGCTGCTGTTCTTAAGCAATCTTCTGTGCTGAGAGTCTGTTCTGACCCGTTGGCTTCTCTGATATTTCTTTGTTTGCATAGTTTATCCAAAGACTGCTGGGACGTTTGGCTTCCTAAAAGACAAAATTATCGAAGGCAAACTTTACCAAATTTTTACTTGCTTTTATGTCACAATCTATAAGAAATACAGACTGGTGAGGTAATTAAGAGTTCTCCTTTTATCTATAACCTGGTGAAATCCAGTTGACTATTCAGCACTAAAATATGGCCTAAGTGTATACATCAAATAACCATCCTGCTTGAGTTGTCTAATTATTCTCAGGCTTTTGTGTTTTGGAACGGGGATTTCAGAGAGCAGTGCCAATGCTTCAGTGCTTCATTTTTTGTTTGTAGTCTGTTAATAGTTACTACCACAATCTGTTGGAGGACTAAGTTTTCTTTGAGAGTTGAATCAGTCCTGGTATGGAATTCATATCCTTTTTAGTATTAGTATTGCTGAAAATAGGAATACTAAATTTGAAACAGTATGTTATCATGGTAAAAGCACTATGATTTTTCCACTATATTGAGTTTACTATAATGAACATTAGGTTTTCAAGCTGATGCATGAAACCTAAAGGTTTATCACCACAGGATAAACGTAGGGGATAAATGTACTGCTAAGTTACATGAAGTAAGCTGAGGCATAAGACAGTACTGGCATTTGCTTTGGAGCAGACTACTTAAATTAGGAGTGCATAAAGGTGCAATGTGTTATAGCTAATAACCCAAGTACGTATTGCTTCTGGGTTCATGCAGCAAGCAATTTCGGAAAACTACATGAAGCCACCTTTGAATAAGGATTCGACCCATTGATGATGTAATGAATAAATTACAACTTCATTTGCAACACATTCCAAGCAAGTTAGTTTTACAAATTAATGAGAAATGATGGAATATAATTGCAAGAATTTGTTCTAACCAATTTTTTCCACAAAAGGTAGCTTTATTTTAATGCCAAACTTCATGTCAGAGCTTCTCCAAGTGATATGCACCGAGCTGTATCTGTGCCACTTGTAAATATTATCTAACAAAAGCTCATATCTAACATATGTAACCTAAAAGATTAAGTATTGTTGAGAAAATTATGTATAAATACAAAGTAAAATGCCATTTGTTAATCATCTAATACTCTTTATTGGTAGTCCACATAATTCTCTCCACTGCTTATTTATAAGCACTGCAACCAAATACACTCACCAAAATATAGTTGTTCGAAAGAATGTCTTCAATATTCAAAGGCACATAAACATTCATAGAATCTGGAGGAACATGGCTCTGGCTTTGCTCATTGAGTTCATGGTTTGCAGCTCTGTCAGGCAAGTGTTAAGATTTAGAGCAAAGAATTTAATACATTATGTCAAAATATTGACCAATGGGTAAAATATCTTGAATGATACTCCACAAACTGCTTTAAAGTACAGACATCATTCTCTATATAACCGGCAGTTATACAGATTATAAAATATAATTGTCATATTTTAAAATCTAGTTACTGATTCATATGTGGCATGTCAGTTCTGCAGGCCATTATTGCCCATCCCTGATTGTCCTTTCTAGCAGAGGGAGGTAAGCCTGAGTCACTTTGAACTGTTACAGTTCATCTGGTGTAGGTACACTCAGTGCTGTCAAGGGGTTCTAGGACTTTGACTCCGTGTTGGTGAAGGAACAATGATTTGGTTCCTACTCAGGATGTGTCAGAGGGGATCTTGCAGGTACAGGTGTTTGCTTCTGCTGTTGTTCTAGATGGCAGGGATCACTGCTTTGGAAAGTGCTTTTAAAGAAGTGATGGTAAGTTGCTGCAACATGTCCTGTGTAAGGCCCTGTGACTTGTGGTGATGAGAGGTATATGTTGGTGGTGTTGGGTTGCTCATAAATATGATTGCTTTGTATTTGATGGTCACTGATGAAGCAGCTGAAGATAGTTGGGTCTCTCTGAGGAGCACCTGCAGAGATTTCCTGGAACTGATTGACTTCCAACAACATTAATAACTTCTTTTGTAGTAGAAGATTGTAAGGACTGCAGATGCTGTAAGTCAGAGTCAATAGATGTGAAGCTGGAAAGCAAGCAGGTCATTGGCATCTGAGGAGCAGGAAAGTCGACTGGTTGGGCCAAAACCCTTTGTCAGAACTAGGGAGGGGGAGAGGAGCCAAGAAGTACATAAAGGGAGGGGGTGGGACTGGGGGAAGGGTGGGTGGAATGGTGGTAGGTGGACGCAGGTAGGGAGTTAGTGATTGGTCAATGGGAATGGTGGAGTGGATAGGTTAAAAAGGAAGATGGGGCTACACATGGGATAAGGCTGAGGGAGGAGGACTTTAGAAACTGGTGAAGTCAATGTTGGGGCCATTAAGCTGTAAACTTCCCAGGTGAAATATAAGATAATGAGGCCAGTTTTCATTTGGCCTCATTCTGACAGTGGAGGAGGCTAAGGATGGACGTGTTACCAGGTGAGTGGGAGGATGAAGTAAGTGGATGGTAACTGGAAGGTCATGTTGGCAACCTGATGGTTACCCAATCCTGCACCATCTGTTTCTATCCTACCAGAAACCCGACTAGCCCGGTCGACCCATTGTCTCTGCTTGCTCCTGCCCAAACGAGCTCATCTCCTCCTACCTCGACTCTGTTCTTTCCCCTTTGGTCCAGAAACACTCTACCTACACGTGAGACACAACCCATACCCTCCAACTCTTCAAAATCTTTCAATTCCCCAGCCCCCAATACTTCATTGGTGACAATGACGTACAGACCCTTACACTTGTATCCCCCACACGACGGGCCTAAAAGCACTCTCCTGTAGGCTTAACCAGTGCCCCTCCACTGACATCCACATATGCCTGGCAGTACTGGCCCTCACACTAAATAATTTGTCATTTGATTCCTTCCACCTCCTCCAAACCAAAGGGGGTGCCATGGGCACCCATGTGGGCCTGAGTTATACCTACTTCTTTGTAGGACTTGTGGATCTCTTCTGCATCTACAGCAGCACCATCCCTCACCTCTTCCTCCACTGTACTGATGACCGTATCAATGCTGCCTCATGCTCCCGCGAGGAATTTGAACGGTTTATCAACTTTGCCAATACCTTCCACCCTGCCCTCCAATTCATCTGACAGCTCCTTCTCTGGGTCCTCGACCTCTCTGTCGCCATTTCCAGAAACCAACCCACCACTGATATCCATTTCAAATCCACTAACTACCTCAACTACAGAACAACCTCGATTATCCGAATGAAACAGGTGGGGAGTATTTTGTTCAGATAACTGATTTGATTGTAAACAAAGGAAGCATTCTCAAGTGTAAGTGAAACTCCGTGACACACAGCCTCAGCTAGAAGCATCGACTCGTGAGTTACACCAGTCAACTTGATCAAATCAAAACAAGGGGATTTATGACGGCAGATAATTTTGTAAATGGTTAAAATAGATGGAATTGTTCCATGAATTAAATGAAAGTATTTTAAAGGTTAAAGTGAATTGAAGCTTCCCAGATAACTCTGAACATTTGCAAGTGCAGTACCGTCCCTTTAATACCAAAACATAGTTTGAGCTACAATGACACGGGTATACAGTCTCAACGTATGCTACAGTAAACTTTCTGAAAGTGTTTTAATTACATATTTTTATAAGTACCACCAAGATGCTAAATTGAATTTGTCCTGCATTGTTGGAAATCAGCTTCCCATTATGAACGCAAACAATTATACCTGAATCTATGCTGGGAATGCTGGTCAATGATGACAGAAAATATATGCCCCCAGAAATAAGAAGGGAAAATATTTCACCAGCAGAACTAATTCAGAATGTGCGAAGCTACAATCTGTTTGTAAAATCCTTTCCTGCTCGAGGGTATTTATACTTAGAGTTTATCAGCATTTTAACACATTACGAAATGAAAACCACTTGGTAAAAATGTTACTGAAAATAACATTTGGTGCAATGGAAGTATATGATTATCTTTGTAATAAATCTTGGCACTGTACATTGTTTTCAGATCAAAAACAATTTCTTAGCGGCTGCAGTAGTGGGTAATTTATAAATCAGATACTTTGATTGTTTAAGTAAATACATCAACAAATGATTGTACAGTTCGTTACCATTCCTGTTGTGCAGGAGGATGGATGGATAGTTAAAAAAAGAAAAAATGACAGAGGCAGAGCAGGAGAGAAGTTGCTGAGTTCACTGGTGGGCAGCCTGTCTTGGAAAGAGAGTTTCTGCAGGCAGTGACAGAGACCAGTTTACGGAACTCTGTCATTACCTGCAGAAACTCTCTAAGACGAACTGCCCACCAATGAACTCAGCGACTTCTCAAACTTCGGGACCTTGAGATCTTGTTCGGATAATCTGAAATTTGGATAATTGATGTTCAGATAACTGAGGTTGTTCTGTATACCTCATCTCACCCGCCGTTCTGCAAAACTGCTATCCCATGCTCCCAATTCTTCTGTCTCCACCACATCCCCTCCTAGGATGAGGCGTTCTACTCCAGGACATCCCACATATCCTCTTACTTTAGGGACTGCAGTTTCCCCTCCTCATTAATTAAGGATGCCCTTAACTGCATCTCCCACACTTCTGCCCTGAAACCCCCTCCCTGTAACAACAATAAGGATAGAGTCCCCTTAGTCCTCAGGTACTATCCTACCAACCTTCGAATCCAATGATCATCCTCCAACATATCTACCACCTACAATCAGACTGCACCACTAAAAAGATATTTCCTTCCCCACCCCTGTCTGCTTTCCGCAGGGACGCTCACTCCGCGACTCCCTCATCAACTCTGCACACTCCAACTTCTCCACCATACCTGGTACCTCTCCTTGCATTAAGTACAACACCCACCCCCACACCTTCTTTCTCACCTCCATGCAAGGCCCTAAGCAATCCCTCCAAATCCGACAGATTCACCTGCACATCATCTAACTTCAACTATTGCATCCGTTACTCCTAAAGTGGTCTCTACATTGGGGAGACTAAACACAGGCTTGGGAACTGGTTTGCAGACCATCTGTGCACTGCACGCACTAACCAACCCAATCTTCCAGTTGCCATCCACTTTAATTCCCCCTCCCACTCCCCCGGCAATATGTCCATCCTTGACGAACAATGCCTTATATTTCATCTAAGAAAGTTACACAAGTGGCCTCAACATTGACTTCACCAGCTTCAAAGTTCTTCCTCCCCCAGCCCTTATCCCATGCCTAGCCCCATCCCTCCCCCTCACCTCCCTAACCTGTTTTAACCTGTCCATCTTCCTACTCACCTATCTGCTCTAACCTTCCCACTGACCAATCACAATAATCCCCTAGCTACATCCACTCATCACCATCCCACCCACCCTTCTCCCCAGTCCCGACCCAATCCCTCTATTTCCTTCTGGGCTCTTCTCCGCCCTCCCCAGCCCTGACTAAGGGTTTTGGCCCAAAACATTGACTTTCCTGCTTCTCAGGTACTGTTTGACCTGCTGTGTTTTCTTTTATAGTAGGTATGATTCCATTCCAATTGATACAATCAGATTTTCTCTTGATTTACCTGTTTCGTGAGGATTCCTTGATGACAACTAATCATGTATTGCCTTGATTCCAGTGTCATGTCAGGAATTCAGCTCCTTTGTTCATGTTTGAACCAAAGTCATAAGTCAGGTCATAAGCCCTGGGCCTAGCAGGACCCAAATTGAGCATTGTAACAACATGAAAACTGGTGTAGATCATTTAGTCCCTCGAGCCTGCACTGTCCATACTAGATCATATTTGATCATCTATCTCAACACCATCTACCCAAGCTATGGCCATACCCCTTATGCCACAGCTAGAAATACAGCCATCTATGTTGAACTTATTTTATGAATGAATTTCCAAAGATTCACCACCCACTTGTGTGAAGAAGTTCCTGCTCATCTCTGTCTTAAACTGCTTGCTTTTTAATCTGAAAGTGTCCCCTGCTCTGGCCTTCCACAACCAGTGAAAACATACTTTCTGCATCTACTCTTGGCTAGGGACACGGAAAGTTTGTAGCACGGGTCTTTAGTGTAAGTCTTCAGGGATGTTTACAGCCCTAAGCACTTAATGTAATCAGTACATTCAGCTGTTTTGTATAAATGAAGATGTTGTGGATCCTCCTCCTCCAGTTATAGTATCATAGAGGTGTACAACACAGAAACAGATCCTTCAGTCCTAGTCATCCATGCCAACCAGATTTATCCTAAATTAATCTAGTTCCACTTACCAGCATTTGGCCCATATCCCTCTTAAATCCTTCCTTATCATTTACCCATCCAGATATCTTTTAAATGTTGTAATTGTACCAGCCTCCACTACTTCCTCTGGCAGCTCATTCCATATATTCACCACCCTCTTTGTGACAAAATTGCCCCTTATGTCCCTTTTAAATCTTTCCCCTCTCACCTTAAACCCATGCCCTCTAGTTTTGGACTTCCCCACCCCGAGGAAAAGACCCTATTTGTGTTCTTCATTATTTTATAAATTTCTGTTGAGGTCACGCCTCAGCCTCTGAAGCTCCATGGAAAATAGCCCTAGTTTACTCAGCCTCTCCCGACAGATCAAACCCTCCAAACCTGGCAACACCCTTGTAAATCTTTTCTGAACTTTTTCCAAGTTTAACAACATCCTTCCTATAGCAGGGAGACCAGAATTGCACGCAGAATTCCAAAAGCAGCCGAACCGATGTCCTATACATTCACATGACCTCAATGCACTGACCAATAAAGGCAAGCATACCAAACACCGCTTTCACTATCCTGTCTACCTGGGACTCCACTTGCAACGAACTATGAACATATTGGTTGAAATGTTCACCTCCGTCACAACTGGATGGGGTGTATCTTTGATCTGATCCTTTTTAGTTGTGAAATGTTTAGCGGTAAACTGTTGACAAAGTGCATACTCCATAGCAATAGTAGTTCATGCTATAGAATTAAGTCACTTCATGTCTTCATAAGAAATGTTTGTGGGGTTATCCATCCACAAAATACTAAACTTTGGGAATTTGGTGAGTGACAGGATTTTAGGGGTTGACCACTTTCAAAAGGTATTTAGGTTTCGTGATTTAACTCAACTTTAACCTTAACTTGTAGATTTTGTTTACTGTTAGTCAGTGAAAGCTATCATTTGTAGAAGCAGTTGTTTACTTGGATGGCTATGTTGAACTAGTAATTACTGTCAGCAGTGTATGACATGGATCTCGAGAACTTTTGGGAGCATGAATTTAGGAGATGTTTTGAACAGTATGTACCAGGAGCACTGTTACAGCATACTAAACTCAGAATTGGAAGTGTGAGAGGGTTCTGTCCTGCTATTTTAATAAAACTAAACAGAGAGGGAATAGGAGACACCGAGACATGAGAACTGAAGTGTGGAGACATTCTTTAGACGTGATTTTAAAAATTCAACATTTACAAGTTTGAGGGGCAGCTGGAGTCACTGCAGTCACAATTCGGAAGCTTAGAGTTTGCTGGATTCTGTGTTCCTGGAGCTGGCCACTTCACAGTGTACAGCACAGAAACAGACCCTTCGATCCAACATGTCCATGCCGGCCAACAATCCTAAATTAATCTAGCCCCATTTACCCCATTGGCCCATGTCCCTCTAAATCTTTCCTATTCATATAACCATTCAGGTGCCTTTTACATGTTAAAAATCACACAACACCAAGTTATATCCAACAGGTTTATTTGAAAGCATTAGCTTTCGGAGCGCTGCTCCTTCATCAGGTGATTGTGAAGTATAAGATTGTAAGACACAGAATTTATAGTAAAAGTTTACAGTGTTATGCAACTGAAATTATATATTGGAAAAGACCTGGATTGTTTGTTATGTCTCTCATCTTTTAGAATGGCCATGTTGGTTTCAGTTCTTTCATGTATAAATTCCAAAACTTTTTTTTAAAGTTACATTCTCAAGTGTAATTGTACCAGCCTTCACCATTTCCTCTGGCAGCTCATTCCATTTACATACCACTCTCTGTGAAAAAGTTGCCCCTTAGGTCCCTTTTACATCATTCCCCTCCCACCTTAAACCTTTGCCCTTTAGTTTTGGGCTCCCCAGAACATTCAGGAAAATAGCCATTTGTGGCCATTGGAAGAGGTGAAAAGTGCTGGATTATTTGATGTGTGCCATTCTGGGCAGTACTGTGTTGGACACTGCTGACTATGGCATCAATAGGCAAGGCATTGTTCAAAAAGAACAAATCTTAGAAATGCAGTCTTTAAAGGGAGAGAGACAGGCCTATCTGTTACAGTCATGTAAGTAAGTCCTGCAAGGTGTGTTACCTCCCTGTTGTATGGATAATGGACATTACAATGATGATCATCGATATTCTGAGAAAGGAAAGGAGAGAGCCAGAAGTTGTGCCTCATATAGATAACAATGACATTGAGAGGGCAAATATTGAGCTCCTAAAGTTAGACTTTCAGAAGTTAGGAAATAAGTTAAAAGCCAGGACCTGGAAGGTAATAATCTGTCATTCCTTATACCAGTGAGAGCAGAACTAACTTGAAGAAAATCAATGAGTATTTTGAGGCTTGGTGCAGTAAGGACGGTTTTGGATTCTTGCAGGATTAGAACCTGTTTTGAGTCAGGCTCCTATTCAAATGGAACAAATTGCCACCTCAACAGGACTGAGAGCAATGTCCTTGTTGGGTAGTTTGGTATTTAGTTGATGATTTTAAACTAAATTGAGAGGACAATTTCAAAAGAAATCACATGAACATAAACTATGAAGTGATACCTGTGGGATTTAATGACCCAAACATTAGTTGGGATAATATTAGAGCAAAAGGAAAGTAGGGAAAGGTATTTCTGAGATATGTCCAGGAAATCTTTTTTTTTGGCCAATATGTGTTTGGTCCAACTAGGAAGGAGACATTGTTGGACCTCATGCTGGGAAATGAGGTGAACCATATGAACTAGATGAAAGTAGGAGAACACTTGGTAAGAATGATCATTGTAGATAAGGCTTAGACTAATGATGGGGAAGTATGAACAATCTGTGACAGCTGTGATGTCATGATGCAACTGTACAAAACGCGAGTGTGGCCTCACTTGGAATATTGTGTACAGTTCTGCTCGCCCCATTACAGGAAGGATGTGGAAGCATTGGAAAAGGTGCAGAGGAGATTTACCAGGATGTTGCCTGGTCTGGAGCGAAGGTCTTATGAGGAAAGGCTGAGGGACTTGGGTCTGTTCTCATTGGAGAGAAGAAGGCTAAGAGGGGATATGATAGAGACATACAAGATATTCGGAGGATTAGATAGGGTGGACAATGAGAGTCTTTTTCCTAGGTTGATGACATCTACTTGTATGAGGGGACATAGCTGCAAATTGAAGGGTGATAGATTTAAAACAGATGTCAGAGGCAGGTTCTTTACTCAGAGAGTGGTAATGGCTTGGAATGCCCTGCCTGCCAATGTAGTTAACTCAGCCACAGTAGGGGCATTTAAACAGTCCTTGGATAAGCATATAGATGATGATGGGATAGTGTAGAGGGATGGGCTTAGATTAGTTCACAGGTCAGTGCAACATTGAGGGCTGAAGGGCCTGTTCTGCACTGTATTGTTCTATGTTCTATGTAGTATGTAAAGTAGAACGTTGCCGTAAACTGATTTCTAGTTGTTTGGCAGCATGAGTGTTGTAATAACCATTGTGTTTTGGATTAGAAAAGTGATACATGCTGGGATTTTCATTCTTGATTGTTGCTTTTAACTCTTAGTGCATCAATGTGGACAACACACAAGAAAAACACCAGGCTTGACAGATGTATTTTGTGACTGAGTAACTTGGATGTACCTAGATTCACATGAAGATTGGCCACGGAAAACAAGATTCCTTGGGACATCTGACTCGCGGGGGCTTGCGCGCTTTGTGCTGGGGCATGGAGTTGGGAGTGGGGGTGCGGGGTTGGAGGGCGAGGGCTCGCGCGCTTTGTGCTCGGGAACGGAAGCGGTGCTGGACGGGGTTGGGGGGGAGCGGTGTTGGAGGGGTGGGGGTGGAAACGAGAGGGGGGGTGCTGTTGGGGGCGGGGTCTCGCACGCTGTGTGCTGTTGTAGCATCCTGAATAGGGAGCACACTTTAAAACTCCCAGCCCCAGAGGAAAGGCATTTAATCGATTTTCTGAATAATTGATTATCCAAACAAAATAGTGCCCGCCCATCACGTTCGGATAATTGAGTTTCCACTGTACTCCCCGCCTGTCTCATTCAAATAGTTGAGGTTTGGCAATAACACTTAAGAAGTTAAGAGTTGTCAAATGGAAGCAATCACTTACTCAGCATTCATTCCTCCAGAAATTTCATCCTGTTTTTCAGACACTTCAACATACGTTGAATTTGGTTCCTCACACAGGTGAGCAGCGTTGAGGGTTAGGAAAGGGTCAATCCTTCTTGTTTCGCTTTGGGTAACCTTTTCCGTTCCAACAGCCTCTTGACAAAATACCTAGAACAATAGTTGGCAGTATAGAACTTAACTATTGCTGGAAAGTGACATATCACATCTTAATCTTATTGAGATAAATGCACTAATGTTAAATTCAAATTGTCACATTAATTTGCAACAGCAACCTCATGCCGGTGTGATGCTGTGTACGGAGGCTAGATGCCACAAAAGTTGTCTGATTGCATAAACATTGTGTGTCTTTGGTTGTTAGTAATAAATGTAGGTGGAGGGAAGGGGTCAGTTTTGCTTTTTCAAAAATATACTTTATTCATAGAAATCTTTGATATCTGTATAGTTGATGATGCCATTCAGATGTATACTGTCTTTACATTCAGATATAGACTGAGTCATTGGTTTTTACAATTCTGTACATTAAACCATCAGCCTCTTGGCATTTAGCTGAGCCATCAGCAGAGCCTAATTCCTGATGGTTCCCCCCTGTTATTCTTTGGCAGAAGGACTTTACACAGTGATCTTTCCCCAACACGCCTTGGCGGCAGCTGCCCCAAGTTTTAGCGCATCCCTCAGCACAAAGTCCTGGACCTTGGAATGTGCCAGTCTGCAACACTCAGTCGGGGTCAACTCCTTCAGCTGAAAGACCAACAGGTTTCAGGCAGACCAAAGAGTGTCTTTCACCGAGTTGTCTCAGCCAGCATCCCGGGGAACAGACTGTCAAGCACTGAGTCCTGCGTCAGGGAGCTGCTCAGGACAAACCTTGACAAATACCACTGCATTTCCAGACTTCCTTTACATAGGCACATTCCAGAAGGAGGTGTGTGACAGTCTCATCCCCTTCACAGCCACTTCGAGGGCAGTGTGCTGTGGTGCAGAGAGTCTGGGCACGCATAAAGGATCTCACAGGCAGAGCCCTTCTCACCACCAGCCAAGCCATGTCCTGGTGCTTATTTGAAAGTTCTAGCGATGAGGCATTCTGCCAAATGACTTTGACAGTCTGCTCAGGGAACCGCTCGATAGAATCCGCCCTCTCCTGTTCCCGAAGGGTCTCAAGGACACCACGTGCTGACCACTTCCTGATGGACTTGTGGTCAAAGGTTTAGATTAGATTAGATGACTTTATAGTGTGGAAACAGGCCCTTCGGCCCAACAAGTTCACACCGACCCGCCAAAGCGCACCCATCCAGACCCATTCCCCTACATTTATCCTGCACCTAACACTACAGGCAATTTAGCTTGGCCAATTCACCTAACCTGCACATTTTTCGACTGTGGGAGGAAACCGGAGCACCCAGAGGAAACCCACGCAGACAGGGGAGAATGTGCAAACTCCACACAGTCAGTCGCCTGAGTCGGGAATTGAACCGTGTGAGGCAGCAGTGCTAACCACTGTGCCACCGTGCCGCCCATAAACCTCTCCACGAAGGACAGGTGATACGGAACGGACCAACTACTCAGAGCGTTTCGCGGTAGCGAGGCCAGGCCCATCCTTTGCAACACCAGGGACAGGTAGAACCTCAGTACATAGTGACACTTGGTGTTTGCATACTGGAGATTCACGCACAGCTTGATGCAGCCACACACAAAGGTGGCCATCAGGGTGAGGGTGGCATTGGGTGTATTTTTTCCCCATTGCCTAGATGTTTATACAGCGAGTCCCTTCGGACCCGGTCCATCTTTGATCTCCATATAAATTGGAAGATGGTCCAGGTGACTGCAGCGGCACAGGTTCTGGGAATAGGCCAGACCTGAGCCACGTATAACAGCAATGACAGAGCCTCACACCTGATGATTAGGGTTTTTCCCGTGATGGAGAGCAACCGTAGCTTCCATCTGCCCAGTTTCTGCCTCGCTTTGCTGGTACGCTCCTCCCAAGACTTGGCGCACGCCCCAACCAGCCCGAACCAAATACCCAGCACATTCAGATGGTCGGTCCTGACGGTGAAGGGGATCGAGGATTGGTCGGCCCAGTTCCTGAAGAGCACGGCCTCACTCTTGCCTCGGTTTACCTTGGCCCTCGAGGCCCGTTCGAACTGGTCACATATGCACATGAGTCTGCGCACGGACAGCGGATCCGAGCAGAAAACGGCGACATCATCCATGTACAGGGAGGCCTTAACCTGCACGCCCCCGCTGCCAGGAATAGTCACCCCTCTCAGGCTCGCATCCTTCCTGATGGACTCGGCAAATGGCTCTATGCAGCACACAAACAAGGCAGAAGAGAGAAGGCAGCCCTGCCTGACTCCAGATCTGACTGGGAAGCTATCTGATTTCCACCCATTGATTGAGATTGCACTGACAATGTTGGTGTAGAGCAGTCTGATCCAATTGCAGACTCCCTCCCCAAAGCTCAGTTTGGAGAGAACATCTCTCATATACCTGTGTGATATCCTGTCAAAGGCTTTCTCCTGGTCCAGGCTGATCAGGCAGGTGTCCAACCCTCTGTCCTGCACGTAGGCGATCGAATCCCTGAGGAGTGCGAGACTCTCAGCGATCTTCCTGCACGGTACAGCACAGGTTTGGTCAGGGTGAATCACCGACCCCAGAGAAGACCTGACCCGGTTGGCGATTACCTTTGACAGAATTTTGTAATCCGCATTCAACAGTGAGATTGGTCTCCAATTTCTGATTTCCTCCCTCTCCCCCTTCCGCCTGTAGATGAGGGTGATGATGCCTTTCCTCATGGATTCACTCATGGTACCTGACCGAAGCACACTGACATACACCTCCAGCAAGTCCCACAGAGCAGAATAGAGCTCAACCGGTAGGCCGTCGCTTCCGGGAGTTTCATTTTTTTGAAGGACTCAAGGGCCTTGGTCAGCTTGTCCAGAGATAGCGGCTGGTCCAGCCTCTCTCGTGTTCTGTCGTCTAGACCTCCTGTGATAGATGACAGGAACGACTGGGAGGTCGCGCTGTCGGTCGGCTTCGCGTCATACAGACAGGCATAGAAGGACTTGCTGATCCTCATGACGTCAGCCTGAGATGACGTT
>NC_057718.1:64104346-64170738 GCF_004010195.1 Chiloscyllium plagiosum
ACTGACATACACCTCCAGCAGGTCCTGGCCAATCAAGTCCCACAGAGCAGAATAGAGCTCAACCGGTAGGCCGTCGCTTCCGGGAGTTTCATTTTTTCGAAGGACTCAAGGGCTTTGGTCAGCTTGTCCAGAGATAGCGGCTGGTCCAGCCTCTCTCATGTTCTGTCGTCTAGACCTCCTGTGATAGATGACAGGAACGACTGGGAGGTCGCGCTGTCGGTCGGCTTCGCGTCATACAGACAGGCATAGAAGGACTTGCTGATCCTCATGACGTCAGCCTGAGATGATGTTAGCGAGCTATCTTCTTCCTTCAGGCTGCTGAGCATGCAGCTCTCTTTGTGCACCTTCTGGAAGAAGAAACGTGAGCATGTCTCGTCCTGCTCCACCGAGCAGACCCTGGACCGGAAGATTATCTTGGAGGTCTCCGAGGCAAAGAGCGAAGCTTGCTGGCCCTTCACCTCCTTGAGGTCCTCCGTGACATCGACCCCCATCATCTGCAGCAGGAGCAGGTTCGGCATACTTTCCTGGAGTTGGGACAGTTTTTCCTGCCTCTCTCTCGCCTCCTGAACACCTTTGAGGATGAAGAACCTCTTGATGTTCCCTTTTACTGTTTCCCACCAGTCCGCTGGGGACTCAGAGGGGCTTCACGGTTCTCCAACCTGCGTAGTCCCTCTTGAGCTCCTCAATGTTTCCCAGGGTCAACAGCTTTGTGTTTAGCTTCCATGTTCCCTTACCAGCCCGCTGCTCGTCCTGTAGGTGACAGTCGGCCAGCAGGAGGCAGTGGTCAGAGAAGAACACCAACTTGACTCCACTCTGAAGCCATTTCCCTGCTCTGGTGTCTTCGGGTCGGGCCCATGGTCCGCATAGTCCAGTTCTCCATCTGACAGCGGGGCTGTCACAGGACCGCTGCTCCTAGTTACCTGGAGCTGTGGGCCAGTGGGTACCTCTTGGTTCTCA
The DNA here is from genome assembly GCF_004010195.1 of Chiloscyllium plagiosum. Taxonomy (NCBI): domain Eukaryota; kingdom Metazoa; phylum Chordata; class Chondrichthyes; order Orectolobiformes; family Hemiscylliidae; genus Chiloscyllium; species Chiloscyllium plagiosum. The sequence continues at coordinate 64,105,304 of NC_057718.1, forward strand.
CCGGGTGGGGGGAGGCCTTTACCCATCCCCTCAGAGGGATCGTCTTTTCCTGCTTGGGTGGTGCTGCCCTCCTTTTTCCCCGCGGCGCTCTGTCTCTTCCTCTGGTGACCACCCTCCTTGCGTCCGTCCTCACCGTCGGAAGAGCTGCCTGTATCCTCGTCGTGTAGGTGTCGCTTCCCCCTTCGCTGGGTGGCTTTGGGCGGTTTCCTCTTCCTGCTTTTGACAGTAATCCAATCCTCTGCCTCTTTTGATCCGTCCTCTTCCATTTCCTCCGTCTGTTTGCAGGAGCTTTGATCGGCTGCTGCACCTCCCCGCTGTCTGCCGTCTGCTCCGCTACAGCCCGCCCTTCCTTCTGGTTGCCTCCAGACACCGTTCCCATGCTGTTTTGTGGTACCTTGCTGGTCTTAGGCGATCCACGGCTCGTGTTGCCACCTCCGGCCATCTGTGCGTAGGTGGCGGCCCCTCGTCTTGGGCAGGCCTTGTACATGTGGCCCGCCTCTCCGCACAGATTACAGTTCTTGGCCTTCTGACATTCCTTGGTCGGGTGGCCTTCCTGCTTGCAGTTTCGGCAGACGGTCACCTTACAATCCGCCGCCATGTGGCCTGACCTCCCGCAGGTTCGGCACACTTTTGGCTGCCCTGCGTATGTCAGGTAACCACTGCTTCCTCCGATGGCAAAGCTGGTGGGTGGGTGGAGGATGTTCCCACTGGCGTCGACCCTCAGGGTTACCCTGACCTGTCGTTTGCTGGTCCAGATCCCGAAAGGATTGACCACATCGGTACTCTCTCCCTCGACCTGGACGTATCTTCTCAAGAAGGTCAGGATATCTGCTGCTGGGACGTGAGGGTTTACTTGTGTGCTAGTCCAAACCTAAGATTCATAAACTTAACATTAACTAATAAAGCGAAGACATGGCTAGAAGAGACTTTATACTTCGACAATGTTGAGAACATGAATGTTGGCATCAAATGGAGAAGTTGAAGTAAGTAATAAGTACACAAGGAAGAAAGGAACAAATGGAGACTTGGATGAGTTAGGTGGGAGGAAGGTCATGTGGAGCTTGGGCCAGTTGGATGGAGTGACTGGTTTCTTTGCTGTACATTGTGCATTTTTTTCAAAATTTGACTTCTGTTTTGTATTAAAGCTCAAATGGACAAAATTACTACCAATGAATGTATAATATCACTGCACATCGAATAATGTTCAGTCCACACAAAGTTAGGGAAAGCTCAATGTTGTTGTACAATTCTTTTACATTCATAGTCTAGTCGTCCTTAATCTTTAACATGTATTAAAGGAACTAAGATGCAGAAAGAATGAACTAATTCCCAATAATTTACATGAAAGTTTGCGTATTTGTCGTCTTGTGTAACACATGATATAAATAACCTACATAGGACTGTTGGATGTGGTTAACACTATTGTTCACATATATGTTTCAGTAATGGCACTGTTAGCAATGACATTTATGTTACATTAAGTAATTTGTGTGTCTGGGTGCTGTGGGTACGGGTCCTGAAAAGGTAAACAGTATAATGTAAGCGGTTTGATTACTTACAAAATCTTGAATGCTGGGCTCTTCAAATTCCATGAAGTGGCCACTTCTCTCCAGCAGTCTATTCAGTTTAGCACCAAACAGTGAAAAACAAATTTGAACAAAAACTGACGTGGTCATAGCTTACTGAACAGATTGTACATATTAATATAAATCATAATTTAAAGTCTTCTCATTTTTATTTGCTGAAGATATAATTGTGCCCAATTTTTTCAATTAATGCTCTGATTAATCTGTAGTACCCTACATGTACAACAATATCTGCTGACTTCATATTGTCAATGCATAAAGCAATGTATGGTGAAATTTGTTCCCAATATTTATTATTGCTTGGCATAATGCTCAAACAAATTGTGCCATCCACTGTCTCCTTCAGTTTAAACTTGCAGTTAGTCTTTTAATCTATAGCATTTCTAAATTTAGTGCAATTTGATCTAAATTGAAACCAAATTAAATCGAACCTGTGATGAGTAAACATCTACCTATCTCCATAAATTTGGTACAGACTTGGAAAGGGGAAACTAAAAGTATCTCTTGCATCGACATTGGAATGCACAAATGTTTACTTTGAAACGACAGCTTGAATTTGTATCTTGTCTTTAATTTTTTACTCATTCAGGGATGTGGGCTTTGTTGACTTGGCTAGCATTTATTGCCCATCCCTAATTTCCTTTCAGAAGGTTGTGGTGAGCTGTCTTCTTGAACTGCCGCAGCCCATTTGGTGTTGGTACACTGACAATGCCGTCAGGGAGGGAATAGTTCCAGAACTTTGATCCAACGACTTTAATATAATAAATTTACCAAGATGCTTCAAAGGAGTCTATTCAAGCATAAGTGAACTCAACACCATAGTACCATCATTAGGACATTATGGTTAAAAGTATAGTTAGAAGTATTGCAATGGTAAGATTCAGAATTTCTGTCTTTTTCCACTTGGGGATGCTTTTAAGGAAGTTGTTACTTGACTAGAATGCAAAGGCTTTACACAGCAGTTTACAGAATGAATTCTAGCGCTATAAAATTGGACTAAGGTGGCAGATGATTCATCAATTTCAAACATGTTGTCATAGAACAGGAAGATATCCTCTTGTGCTCCAAATTCCTCAACTTGGTATGTTCCCGATATTTTGCAACAATATAGAACGAAAGGTTTGAAGCTAAGGCCAGGCACATACACAAAAGAAAGTTTGGAGCATTAAATAATTTAGAGCAGCATTAATGAAGAACCTGAGACCTAGTTCTCTGTTCTGTTGATTCTTGTGCAGGAAACAGATCTGTGGCTATTTCAAGGAAAATATGCTAAAAAGTATTATTGTTTCTGAATAATGTTTATAAAGTGTACTTTATTTGAAGAGTAGACCCACTGTATCGTAGACAGTGAAATAAAGGAGATCCGATACTGCCTGAACTGCTGTGCTCTTCCAGCACCACTAATCCAGAATCTGGTTTCCAGCATCTGCAGTCATTGTTTTTACCCCTTGGAAATGTAATTGGTAATCTGTATGATGGTAATGTAAGATATACAAGATAACTCTATTCTTAAACCCCAACAACTTGCCTACAATTACAAATGATTTGTTACGGGCTTTTTTTGCACATTTCCTTCACACCACACCATTCCCTTCCTGTTGTCATGGCAATGCTGCTTCCTATTGAGCTTTGATCTGTGAATGGGGAAATGGCCATCATATAGTACTTTATTTATGTATCCAAAATTCATCTGTGAACCTTGGCCGTGGGTGCTAGCAGTATGTCCAGCTGTGGTGGACATCATATGATCCTAACCTGGCATTTAGGCAGGCACATTTCAGCAGTAGTAATATGAATTATTTTCTGCATTTTGATTTTAAAAGATAGTTGAAATCTCAAAGAAAAATTGCATTTAGTGTACAAGCCCATTCCTTCTGGTAACTAGATGAGTGAGCAAATGGAACTGCTGCCACACAATTAAAGATCTCCAAACATATGTAGCTGAAATGAATAAATTTACATTAAGAGGTGAGATGGTGAGCTTAATTCACATGAACAAAGCTCACATTTACATTTCAGTCAGTAGAACAAACTTTCTGCTTTATTGTCATTTCCATGTCCATTTTAACTGATAAAGGGGAATGGGAAAATGACCTTGGCTTTAATTGTTACAACAAAGGGCACATTTCTCCTTTAAAGCAAAACAACTCCCTCAGCCTATTTCAAATGCAAATAAAGGCAGAATTGAATTGGTAGCTGACTTTCTCTCGCAGACGGCAGGATTCTGTTTTACTGTGACCTATTTATTCATGTGACTAAAAGAATTTACAGTTCAAATTTCAGATCAAGTACTGCAGCTCATGATTCCAGAGCATGAACTGTATCAACACTCTCTTTAGTCTTTCAGAATCCACTGACATACAGACAGTGTCTGGTGCTAATACACTGACACTGTTATACAAATTCTCAATAAAAGCAAAGCAAATGCCTGTAAGTCATTTAATATCAGAACACGTTATGACAGGTTTATGCATTTTCCTATTTATTTTCTAATTTCCACTCAGTAACCTTCTCAGTCAATTTTGTTTTAATTCCATAAAAGAACAAGGGAAAAGAGCAATACAAAAATTAAAGGCCTACTATGTAATTTGAATTTAAAAAACACAAAGACTTACCGTTGGGCTTCCACCATGTTAGCAAAAGAGCGCCTATACATCTGGTATAGCTTGTCAAGATGCACTTCGATGTGGTGAGGATTCTCCTGCGCCATTTTAAGGGTTTTCATCTAACAATTTGAAGAATCAAAGTAAGCATTAGGAAATAAGAACAAACTTGCATGTTAAGTGTATTTGTAATTTTTTTTGAAATGCCATTGAAGCAATCCATTAAAATAGTTGCCTTGCCTATGTGGATTAAAAGGTGAAATTTCATCAAGGGTTTGGGCATTGTTGCTGATTTCCATGTGGTTCTTTCAGTGTGAATCATTGAAGAGGTCAGAAATGGAAATTCAGGCTAATATGCCTATATGTTGCTCAGGAATAGGCAGGCTATTTATAGTTGCTGTATTGCATCTAAAGCTGAGATGGGCCAACTCAAAAGAAGTTTGAGATGAAATCCTGGGGCAGCCTACTATTATATGGTGTATAACACAAATGATGTGTCAAAATACTAAAGCGCAAAGCTTCTTTTTCCATGAATCCAGGAATTGTGATTAGGAATTGTGATGTATATACTCGTGAATGTGTTAAAAGCTTAAACAGAGTCATGTAGTTAGAATTTTCATTCAGGGAGGTGGGCTTTGGTGGTATTTATTGTCCATCCCGAGCTGCCCGAGAGAAGGTGATGCTGAGCTACCCACTTGGTAGCTCATTTGGTGTAGGTAGGTCAGCAATACTTTCAGCATTTTGATCCAGTGACTATGGAACAGTGATATATTTTTCAAGTCAGGATGGTGAGTGGCTTGCAGGTTATAGAGTTCCCATGTATCTGCTGCCTTTATCCTTCTAGATGGGTTGAAAGGTGCTGTCTCGAGGGCCTGGGTGAATTTCTGAGGGAGTTAATGTTTGTGAATACAGTGCCAATGAAGCAGGTTGCTTTTTGTTGAATGGTGACAACCTTATTGAGTGTTGGTAGAGCTGTATCTATCCAAGCAAGTGTAAAATGTTCAGCGATACTCCTCATTTATGTCTAATAGATGGTGGGCAGGCTTGGGGAGTCACTACAAGATTTTTAGTCTCTGACCTGCTCTTGTAGCCAGCATATTTATACGGCAAATGCAGTTCAAGTTCTAATCAATACCAATCGCTGGGATGTTGATAATGGATGATTCAGCAATGGTAATCCCATTGAATGTCAAGGGCAATGATTAGATCCCTTTTTTGGGAGATGACCATTGCCTGAGACTTGTATGGCATGAATGTTATTTGTCACTAGTCAGCTCAAGCCTGGATGTTGCACAGGTCTTGCTGAGTTTGGACATAGATTCCTTCAGTATCTGAGGAATCATGAATGGTGCTGAACATTGTGCAATCATTGGCAAACATGCCCACTTCTAACCATAGGATGGAGGGAAGGTCATTGGTGAACCAGTTGAAGATGGTTATGCCTATGACACTACCCTGAGGAACTCCTGCAGAACTGTCCTGGAGTGAAGATGACTGATCTCAAACAACCACAACTACCTTTCTTTGTGCCAGATATGATTTCAACCAATGAAGAGATTTACCCTTGATTCGAATTTTTTTCCAGTTTTGTTATGGCACCTTGATGCCATAATTTGTCAAATGCTGCCACTCCCACAGTAAATCCAGCACAGGACCAGAATAAATTCCACAACATTACAACAATGCATGAGGGAAACTGCAGTGGAGATTCTAGCCCATTGTTCATGTTAAAAATATGGGCTAGAATTCCTTTGAAAGGCATTTATGACATGTCCAATTTTTAGTGTGTAAGATTAAACACCCAATTTGTGGGGAAGAATATAAATCATTTTAGTGGACTTCTACCATAAATTGTGGCATGTTCTGCACCATTCTTCCATTAGCATTGCAAAGACGGGAATGTGCAGTCAATCTCTGTGTGACGCACATGTCTCTGTTGGATTTTCACTGTAACTAGGAGTAATTTGACCACACGTTTAGGTGAAAGTGAGGTCTGCAGATGCTGGAGATCAGAGTCGAAAGAGTGTGGCGCTGGAAAAGCACAGCAGGTCAGGCAGCATCCGAGCAACAGGAGAATCAATGTTTTTGATTCATTCCTGATGAAGAGCTTATGTCAAAAATGTCGATTCTCCTGCTTCTCAGATGCTGCCTGACCAGTTATGCTTTTCCAGCACAACAAGTTGGGATTGCTCTTGCATGCGATATGATTCCTGTTAACAGGGTGATATATGGTCCTGACATATCACTGGACATTTTGGAAATGCAGGAAGAGAACAATGGAAACATTAGATTCTCACTCCCAGAGACTGCAATAACTCTAAATTTTTTTTCAAATGCTCAGCTGTCATTTTCTCTCTTTCTTAATTTAGGCTTCCTTGCCAACTCTCTTTGTCTTTCTGTATTATTGAATAATTGTATTATTGACCCAGGTCCCAAAAGTCTTGCTTATCTTTTACCAATTTGTACTCCCAATGAATGCCACGAAAACCAGGTAAACCAATGAAATGAAGTTATGAAGGAAACAAGCTTGGTTTTCCAGCTTAATAGTCACATTCATAATTAACTATCATAAACTAAACTGCTGAACTCCAGCAAGCCACAACTGCCAGAAACATGCAGATTATTTGAATACATTCAGCGCATTAAAAATCCTGAAACTGGGGATTGAAACTATATTTTCCCTGTATTTAATTCAGTGTCCAGCCCCTGAGAGTAGAACATAATGGGCCAACAAAAAAGGCGGACCAAAAATTGCTCGTGGAAATTCGGTAAAAGGATATAGAGTGGCATGGGGCTACTGGGACGATGGGGACAAGTGGAGGGGCTTAGGTTGTCATGGTCGGTGGGGATGGGGGGGGGGCATGTGACAGCTGTGAGGGGGGTTTTAGAGGATCTTTCCTGTTTTACTGCCATTATGATGACAGCAATGAGCTCCAATAGCATAAAGACCTTTAAACAGACCCATTTCCACATCTACCTGCCCCTGCTCCTGCCTCTCAATTTTCTTGGGCGTGGTGGACTAGACTCCAGCATGGAACAACACCTCCAAATGAAAATATCACCTTTTGTAGGCATCCCCCCTCATCCCCACCCCAAACAAGGTGGACAGGTCATACCAAGAAATGCTCACTGACCTATCCAGTAGAGGCACCTGACCCGAAGATTAAGCCCCTCTTTAAGCTTCCCCACACCTCTAAAACTTAGCTGTGTGTGACTTCACTCCTGATCCATTCCCTGTGGCCTTTCAGCAAGCTCATACAAAACGCCTAGGTTTGAATGAAGTCCAGGATCCCTAACACTTGTTTTCACGAAACTACTTTTAGTGATAGCTAAAATCAAGTGCTGCTGGGGATTACTGACAGGTTCTCTCAGGTGGAACTCAGGTGGATGAGGGTACAAGTCCCACTCTGACTTAATTAAAGCTACCCCAGCACAATATCACTGCAGGGGTGGCTAGGTTTCAGCAGGAGGGGGGGGAGAAGGGGAATGCTGACCATCCAGTTTTCAGTGAATGCTGGGGGGACCGGTGAATGGAGTCAGGGAATAGTTTCCTCTGTGCAAGAAAGCAGGACATACATTTGGGAAGCAGCAGTATATTCTATGATTTTGCAGAGAATTGGAAAGATAGTGATTGGCAGGTAATTTGAAAAGGCAGAGAGAGTCAAAAAGGTGCACAAAGGTGCTTTTTGAGGAGGCAGTTGATGACAATGGGGGGGGGATATAACACCTGAGAAGAGGAAAACATGAACAATATCAGCTAACATGGGGCACAAGGAGGTTAAGTTGGGCAGTCAGGAGTTCTGTGGGAATAAAGTCAAGGAAATAGAACTTCTCATCAGTACCTATGGTATAGGAATGAGGAAGAGCTGTCTGGCATGGCTGATCATAAGTGTATATGACATAACTAACAGCCGATTTGTAAAGATCTGGCACCTTGTCATGCAGTTCTGATAAAACTGCCAAGTTCAGACTGCTGTCTCATTAAAAAAACAAAGTGATGGAGAAATTCAGCAGTTCTAGCAGCATCTGTGGAGTGAGAAACAGAGTTTACATTTCGAGTCTGAGTTGACTTCTTCAAAATTGCTTTCATTAATATCTGAATGCCTTAATTTTGTTGCAGCATTGTAACTCACTGAAAATGTTATGCACCAGTATATTCAATTCAATTTGATATTTGTATCTAAAATAACTATCAGAATTGGCAATAAAGTTTGAATTGAACTGAATAGAATTGAGAAGCCATTCCAGAGCACTGGGATCATTCGCTATCACCTCCCGTTCTACATGTCTGTCAATTCCACTGGTAGGTTAGTGATATAAGATAAGTATCTATTCCTGGAGACAAAAGGTACATACCTAACACCATACCTACACCTGTTAAGACAAATGAGACGATTGAAACATGCGTCCATACCTATCTATAGACTGACAGGGATCAGATTCATCTTTCTCAGAAGTATCAGATTACCAGGATTTCAAAGCATGCATAATTAGCTACTGGTAGACTGACAGGGATCAGATGCATTGTTGGAAACTTCCTAAACCTAACAAATGTCTTGAGACTTTCAAAATGCCATGCGACTGCCATTGGTAGATTGATGGGATTTGAATCGTTCCCCACTTAGACCACTGAGTGTGTAACATAACATTTGTAAGTAACTCCTGTCATTATTGCTAGAGCTACAGTCACAGACATCTTCCCATTAACTACAACAACAGGATATTTTTAAAATGGAATTAATGGGAAATAATACTGTGAATGCATAGTATCAGGTGTGACACAGCCTGGCCAGATGTTCACACACTGGACTTCTCAGAAAATACCAATAGGCACCATTCAGAAATGTCCACATCGATGACTGCTCTCTTTCTAACCTAAAGACATTGAGGCAAAATGTTATATTTGAGCTGTAACCACTGGCAAGATTACTTTACTTATCACAGACTGAGAATCAAACCTGGTATTTTTGTATTCTGTATGCATCATTGTGATACCATGCAATGCATTTACCCATTTAAACAACTAAGGAGTGTGACAAAGTAATTTCAGTCCCGCACATCATCCATCTATAACGAAAGCAGGTATTTAACCATTACAGTATTTTTGCAATAAGATCTCTGCAATTATTGGAAATCAGACATGTTGTAACTAATGAACCAAAGCCCTATATCAGATAGGTACTATATTAGATTTGATGTGGAGGAGGTGGGGTTGGACTGGGCAAAGCTAAAAATCACACAACACCAGGTTATAGTCCAACAGGTTTATTTGGAAGCACTAGCTTTTGGAGCACTGCTCCTTCGTCAGGTCTAAACAAATAACATGTTGGACTATAAGCTGGTCATAGAGTCATAGAGATGTACAGCATGGAAACAGACCCTTCTGCCCAACTTGTCCATGCCGACCAGATATCCCAACACAATCTAGTCCCACCTGCCAGCACCTGCTCCATATCCTTCCAAACCCTTCCTATTCATATACCCATCCAGGCGCATTTTCAATGTTGCAATTGTACTAGCCTCCACCACTTCATCTGGCAGCTCATTCCATACACTTACCACCTCTGCATGAAAACGTTGCTTCTTAGGTCTCTTTTATATCTTTCCCCTCTAGTTCTGGATGACTCCACCCCAGGGAAGATACTTTGTCTATTTATCCTATCCATGCCCCTCATGATTTTATAAACCTCTATAAGGTCACCCCATAGCCTCCCATGTTCCAGGGAAAACAGCCCCAGCCTATTCAACCTCTCCCTACAGCTCAAATCCTCCAACGCTGGCAACATCCTTATAAATCTTTTCTGAACCCTTTCAAGTTTCACAACATCTTTCCGAGACCAGAATTGCATACAATATTCCAAAAGTGGCCTAACCAATGTCCTGTACAGCCGCAACATGACCTCCCACCTCCTGTACTCAATACTCTGACCAATAAAGAAAAGTATACCAAACGTCTTCTTCACTATCCTATCTACCTGTGACTGCACTTCAAGGAGCTATGAACCTGCAACACTCCCTACGACCTTACCATTATATGTATCAGTCCTGCTAAGATTTGCTTTCCCAAAATGCAGCATCTCGCATTTATCTAAATTAAACTCCCTCTGCCACTTCCCAGTCCATTGGCCCATCTGATCAAGATCCCATTGTAATCTGAGGTAACCTTCTTCGATGTCCATTACACCTCCAATTTTGGTGTCAGCTGCAAACTTACTAATTATACCTGTTATGCTCACATCCAAATCATCTTTACCTGACATATGCTTCCATCTTTTTCTTAACCAAATCCTCAATTTCTTTGGTCATCCAGCATTCCCTACAACTACTAGCCTTTCCTTTCACCCTAACAGGAATATATTGTCTCTGGACTCTCGTTATCTCATTTCTGAAGGCTTCCCATTTTCCAGCCATCCCTTTACCTGATGTTGTGTGATTTTTAACCATATTAGATAGGTAGCACCCATTGCTAAGTATTTGTCCTGGCATTTACTACAGGGAGGAAATGTGAAAGAAAGATTTCTTGGGTGATTAACGCTTGAATAAATGATTCAGGATACAAACTGAATAATAAACAGAAATTCTTCTAAACAGCATTCAATTTGAATTCCATAAAACTAAGAAAGTGATGGTGCAAGTATAATATGAAGTACCATAATCCTAAGCCGGTGGATATGATCCGTAAGATACAAAGCACAAATCCTCCATTTGGTTTATTGGAAAATGAATGTCAAAGCATAATGTGAAGTCAGCAGTAATAAAAATTACTTCTTTTATTAAGTTACTCAGTTCTGAGGAAGCGTCACTGGACCCAAAACTTTCTTTGATTTCTCTCCACAGATGGGTTTTTCCAGCAATTTTTGTTTTTATTGTTGATAAAAATTAATTTGACTTGCAATGTTATTTTCTGTGTCTGTTCATAGCAGTACTGTTATTATTGTCTCATGTGTTAACATTGGAACTTTTGCTCTTTTCCTCTCCATCTCTCTTTAATATACTGAGGTATGATTCCAAAGGGAAATAGGTACCTTCCAAAATGTCCATTTTTAACAATGCAAGGGTAATAGTATTCAACATATCTAAGCCAGACTCTGTTTTCACCAAAAGTCCTCTATCAGAATTAGCAATCCTGGGAGCTTTTAATGATTCCTAGCCCAGGAGATGTTGGTAGCAATGCTTCCAACTGTTGCTTTAGCGGAGATCAACTCACTTACTAAAGACCAGTAAACTGAATCTGCTACCTTCTCAGGATGGCTTAGTACTTCTTCAGTTGTGATTCTGACTCACCAGACTACCAGGGGAGACTTAGTAATTAAGGTACACCGTAAGTCTAATTATAGCAAAACCATCAAACCTCAGGATTGTTGCCCACTGCCCACACTCTTCCCATCTGATCCAAATCCAACTTCCCTGCCTGTTGCTCAGTATTTGGACATGGTAAAAGATGAAAGCTTATCACCAGAACTGGGTTACATAGATTTGGAGATCGCTAATTCTGATAGAGGACATTTGGTGAAAACAGAATCTGGCTTAGATATGTTGAATACTATTACCCTTCCATTGTTAAAAATGGACATTTTGGGAGGTACCTATTTCCCTTTGGAATCATACCTCAGTATATTAAAAAGAGATGGAGAGGAAAAGAGCAAAAGTATCAATGTTAACACATGAGACAATAATAACAATACCGCTATGAACAGGCATGGGTTACATAGAAGTTACAGGAGATTGACTTTCTTTTATCCTCTCTAGGTCTCATTATGGTTCGGAGAAGGTTAAAGTTTTGTCCTCAGGGAGGAGAGGATTTATCTGGCGCCTGTCTCCAAACAAGTGCCAGACATCAGAAAACGCATTTGCAAGTGTAGGTGATCTAAGTGGCATTCTTAATGTAAATGCAGTTTCCCTTGTAATTTACACTAAGGTGTTCCTGAATACTCTTGAAACTGATTAACTGTTTCAGTTTCAATGTCCAAGGGTCAGTTTCATAACGTTAGCTCATTAGTTGACTGCACCTATAATTTTTTTGACTTGGAGATGCCGGTGTTGGACTGGGGTGGACAAAGTTAAAAATCACACAACATCGGGTTATAGTCCAACAAGTTTATTTGAAAGTGCTAGCTTACACTGAAGGAGCGGCGCTCCAAAAGCTAGTGCTTCCAAATCAACCTGTTGGACTATAACCTGGTGTTGTGTGATTTATAACTTTTTTGGTTGTATTCCCCTACTTCAATCGATGTGTAGTTATTAATTTCTCCACAATGCTTTCTCACTGCTAAACATTTTGTTTCTTGGCAATCAGCCAATGTTTATGGTTGTAACAGTTTTCAGCAAATAATTTGGTGCCCAGTATTGTGATTGTCTCCATTAGATTCCCCTCCATTCTGAATACTGCCAGAGCTCAGCTGTTCTCCATCCCAAACCCTTCTGCGCTTGTGGCATGTTTTCCCACTTAATCCCACGCACTCACTCCAACCCTAATCATCAGCCTTAAACTCTCGCAATTACCCTTGTGACAACATCGCACTACCGTCTTAGCTCCAGCTCACCTCCCATCCTCCAAAATATCACAGATGTGTAAGAAAAAGTGACAGATAGATATTGATTACATATCATATGTTCATATCATTTGAATATATGTTCAAAAGAGACAATTAAGACATTTGAAGTCAGCGGAGGATTGGGGATAGTCACAGAAAATAATATAAAACAATGTTTGTCATTATGACAAATTCCAGAATGAGAAAGTGTGACAGCTATTAAATGTGAGAAAGAGTGAAAGTGAGACAATGAGTACAAATAAATGATAGTGCATGAGAGAGAGGGGGAGAGAGAGAGAGAGAGAGAGAGAGAAAGAGAAAAGGGATGAAAATGCTAACATGCCATAACTAACACGAAACAGAGTTTCAGGAGGAGAGATGCAAGTTGTTCATGAACAGCATAACAAATAATACAGCGACAGTACAATGGCAAAATACAATGGCCAGAGTTTTCCAGTGGCCGGGTAGTTGTTACTCCAGTGTAGATGGGAGTTGAACATGGGGATCAACACTTGTGCATTTGATTTTTAAAAAAATATTTTTGCATTTCCATTGGGGTTCTTTAAACAACTACTGGGTTTACAATGACAGACCACTGATTGAAGTTAGTTTCCTGTGTATCCAGCAACATGAGGACATGGCCATTTTAATCGCCTGGCCTCATTACTACACTACTTGTTCACTTTTCAAGGTTCTTTTCCAAACCAGAATTCCATCACGTGATGCAAAGATTCTGTGGGAGGAAGCAAAAACTTTCCTTGTGTCTCCTGAAATAGCACTCCTGCTGGTCCTGGCTCCACTAAGGAAAGTTTTGGCAAAGTCGGTCAAACTTTTACCTCTGAATCAGAGCCTGAAATAGAATTTGACCTTGTGCCCTCATCCAATATTTATCCGTCAAACAAAACAGTAAAACAGCCACCTCAGTGCATTAGTGTTTTTGGAACTCTGCTATGTATAAAATGCATTTCCTAAATTATAATACCGACTGCACTTGAAAAATACATAATTGTTTCCAAAGTGCTTTGGAACATCCTGATCTATCAAAAGGTGCTATATAAATGCAAGTCTTTCCTTCTTTAGAAAACTGATCTGAGTGTCCTCTTTAGTTTTCCGATGCTCTTCATGCTGGCTTTCAGCCATCAGCATTGGACTCCAGTCACTGTATATAAACCAGAAGCATACCAGCATGGGTCATGCAGCTAAAGTAATTTAATTTGGAAACTACTGTTAAAACACTGGCATGATTTCTGTTGGAGTAGAAAATCATCCCATATTCATCCTCATGACATCATTTCCCATTATTTGTGGCTTATGAAGAATTTTCTTGATCTTCATTTTATTTTTGATTTTACTTCATTCATTAATTTACAGTTAGTCACATTAAGTTGAACTTCATATTCATTGTCTGGCTGGCAATACCCACATTTCATGAAATACTGTAATAAAATTAGTCATCATGGCTCTTCACATTTGTTCCACTTGTCTTCTGCTTTACTATTGAACTAACATCACACTGCCAATTTTTGGACATTCTGTCCTGATCACAAAAAAAATTTCGACGCTTTTGTCTGCACATTTCTGCCATTATTTTGCATCTAGCGTGATGTGACAAATAACTGCAACAAAATAAACCTTTACCTTGTAATCATCTGGTTCAGCACCCCATCACAAAAACTAAATACTTGGATTAGCTAATGAAGGCTTACAATTTAGTTGTGATCCACGTTATATCTCTCCTCCCCCCCCCCCCCATTGTAAAAATTATCTTCCACTTTCTCCATAGCGAGAGAAAAAAACTTTTGGGAACAGTTGTAAATTCATCACAATGACAACTTGTTTAAATATAATGACTGCTTGCATGTGTATTTGATGTCCTTTTTAATATAAATTCATGTAAAAGCATTAATGTAAACATTTGAACACTTGCCTCTAAAAATATTTTAGATGGAGCTGGTTAAAAAGGACACCAGAGCACAATGCTTAAACATTTATTTCTATTGTTTTGCAAGATATCACAAAGAGCAAACTGACATATAGTGAAACTAACCATTTACTTGGTCTTCAAACTAATATCATACTGAAGAAATTTGAAGTTTTTCAGGATTTACAGTATTTTAAGGTAAACATTTGAAAGATGCCTCACACAGCCGAAGGAGGCGTACCTTCATGTCTTTGATGCTGTGAGAATAGTTGATGAGCTTTGTAGTTCCCAGCTCTGTGTATGTGTTACCTCAGTAAAAGTGTATAGTGACTCCCTGGAGCAGGAAGCAGTTTATACTGTAGTGGTCAATGTAACCGCGTCTATTGTTTAGGCCCATTCTCCACAATATACTAATTGCTTTTACCATGATAAAGAGGAGTATTCGTCTGCTTTTTTTTCTTTCATTCATTTCTTATGCCTACTTTCTACAAATTTGACAGTCTAATTGTTGCGGTCACATCTTGTCCATAATGAGATGGAATCATGAAAAGAACATAAATAAACAATGCAATTTAAAATGAAAGATTTACTTCATGTATTCCTGTCTTGAGTCTGGAATTAATCATGACATGGGTGTTGTTCTGCTTTGTGGTAAACATTTGGAAGGCAGAGGGTTGAGAAATTACATTCTTGATTAGGTTAAAAATCACATAACACCAGGTTATAGTCCAACAAGTTTATTTGGAAGTGCTAGCTTTCGGACCGCTGCTCCTTTGTCAGGTAGCTGTGGAGCAGGATCATAGGACACAGAATTTATAGTAAAAAATCAAAGTGTCATGCATGCAACTGATAGAATATGTTGAATAAACTTAAGTTGCTGTTAAGTTTTTCATTTTTTAGAATGGGTTGCAGGTTTTTGTTCATTAATATGTAAATCCCAAACCTTTCCTCAAAGTTTGTGTTGTGTGATTTTTAACTTTGTCCATCCCAGTCCAACACCGG
This sequence comes from Chiloscyllium plagiosum, assembly GCF_004010195.1. Classification (NCBI taxonomy): domain Eukaryota; kingdom Metazoa; phylum Chordata; class Chondrichthyes; order Orectolobiformes; family Hemiscylliidae; genus Chiloscyllium; species Chiloscyllium plagiosum. The sequence continues at coordinate 64,120,950 of NC_057718.1, forward strand.
CACCTCCGCATCATGACAATCTAGATTGACAGAGGTATAGAGGAGAGATAACATAATGAATCTTGTACAAATGCCATAACACAAAAGGTTGCTAAATTGTAACACCACTAACACTACATTGATGGGCATGTTTTTAATACACTGTTCTGTATTGGTACTGTGTGAATCCAGTGCCTCCAAAAAACTTCAAGCAGTCTTCTCCAAGTGAACAATTGTGGCCCCTAATCCATGGTCACTCAGCCAACCATTAGTCATCAAAGCGTTCAGATAATTTATGCATTCTGGGTTTATGCCGCAGAGCAGAATCCCTACACCTCCCAGCTCCTTCCTTGGCAGATGATCCCCTGACATGCTTGTTATGTTCGTCAGGTAAACAAAGACAAACATCGTTCCTGAAAAGATTATTCTGTATTTGAGAAGCTATCTTTCAGAGAATGAAATAAGACGGAATGTATAAAGTTGTTTTATCCTGGGGATAAATGGGCATTTACCATTAATATTAACAGATTGGCTTATCAATCATTGGACACCACTGTGCTTCGCAGTATTCTGCCCTGGACCATAAAAAGCATCTCTGAATGCAGACTTCAAGAAATCAAGTCATTCAGAAAGCTCAAATCAGGAGATCACTTGCTGAATGATGCAGATCAGCTGCTGATCAGAATTGAAGTCTTTCAGCCAGAGGAAGAGAAACCTGCAATTCCAGCCAAAGGATTTGCTTAGTACAAGTCTGAATGTAGAAATTTGACAACTGGTGTACAGACATTCCAGTGACTGAGTGCATTTCCAAATAGGAGACTTAGGTCTGCTGCAGCAACTCAAAATGTCATTTTGTTCAATAAGAAAAGTATTATCTTTGTGCAGATCTTGACCACAAGTTCAAGAGGAGGGGGAAATATCATCAAAGGGTTCAGAGCTTGAGGCCACTGTCTCATATATGGCCAAGAATATCTCCAAATATCAAGGGTATATCAGGAGTAATATTTGTGATTGATGGCAGTTAGACAGATTCCAAACCCAATTCCCTCTTTGGGATAACATTTGTAAGTCAAATATTAATAAAATAAAATAATTGACTATCATGTATAGACACAGCCTATCTTCTTATGGGTTATAAATGAAGCCTTGTAACAAACAGTTTCTTAAGGTGGGAAGATTGGATTTATTCAAATCCCATTTTAAGGTGATGCATTCGGTCTTTATGTTTTTTTAATAATAAATTCTTGTTTTCAGACCTATAGTGGACCCTACCTATGTAACCAAACTATATCCTTGACCAATAGTTGAATTGCCTTAATGGAAAGAGGTGTGTAATTAAAGAATGACAATTTACATTTGTAAATGTATTAATGACATGGATCTAGAAATTTTAATGGAAAAATTTGCTTGAAGTGTACATAGAATTAATACTTTTAAATATATAAGGATACAAATACTTGCCCCTCTCCCACCCAAAGCATTTTTTTCTTCTTATTTGTCCTTTGAGGTGAAGGAGACTATATTCATCACATGGAATATGTCGCAGGCATCCAGGTAGGGATATAGGTGATTGCTAAAGCTGTCTGTACCTAGATAATTCTGTAGATAAAAGGACAGGATGTCAGATAGAATTGAGGTTTGGTTGAGTTGCAGACTCAGGAATTCCTCACCTTGCACTGTGCCTCTGTCTTTGAGATCCCCTTGCTTTCGAAGTAGGCTGCACTATTCTTTTATTTGGCTGTTTCTGGTGCAATGCTTGTAGGCAAACTTCTCCCAGGAAATTCCCATCAAAGTTCCTAAGTGAAGCCTTCACAATGTCCTTATAGTGCTTCCTTTGAGTGCAATGAGAGAAAACCCCAGACTCCGGCTCTGTACAGAAGGTTCACTTTGTAAGTAAACGTCAGGCAGTCTGGCTACAAGACCAGCCCAACTCAGTTGTGACTTGTGTGTGGAGTCCTTCAAGTCCAAACCTAATTCCCTCTTTGGGATAATATTTGTAAGTTAAATATTAATAAAATAAAATAATTGATATCATGTATACACACAGCCTATCTTCTTATGGGTTATACATGAAGCCTTGTAATAAACAGTTTCTTAAGGTGGGAAGATTGGACTAATTCAAATCTCATGTAGATAAGAATAGCCACCTTTCTGGTCTCAGTAGAATAATCTTATTTCACGAACAACGTGATATTGCTATTGTAACTATTTACAGATTACATGAATGTGACCTACATGGATCCAGAGATCGTTAGAGGCATACTCACCTCGGGTCTGAGTCCTATAAACATGTCTTTACTCTTACCAAGTCCCTGTGATATCATCAGAATGTGTGGTGCCAATCAAATATTAACTCTTTTAGACACTTTCAGACTCATACACAGCATAGAGTCAGAGATGTACAGCATGGAATAGACCCTTCGGATCAAATCGCCCATGCCGACCATATATCCTAAATAAATCTAGTCCCATTTGCCTGCAATTGGCCCACATCCCTCTAAACCCTTCCTATTCATATACCCATTCAGATGCCTTTTAAATGTTGGAATTATACCAACCTCTACCACTTCCTCTGGGAGCTCATTCCATACACACACCACCTCTGTGTGAAAATGTTGCTCCTTAGGTCCCTTTTAAATCTCTCCCCTCTCACCTTAAACCTATGCCCTCTAGTTTTGGACTCCCCCACCCTAGGGAAAAGTCCTTGTTGATTTACTTTATCCATGCCCCTTATGATTTAATAGCCTCTGTAATGTCATCCCTTAGCCTCCAACACTCCAGAGAAAATAGCCCCAGCCTATTTAGCCTCTCCCTATTGCTCACACCCTCCAACCCTGGCAACATCCTTGTAAATCTTTTCTGAATACTTTCAAGTTTCACAACATCCTTCCTATAACAGGGAGACCAGAACTGCACATCGTATTCCAAACATTAACCAATGTCTTGAACAGCCAGCACATGACCTCCCAACTCCTATGGCCCATGCACTGACCATTAAAGGCAAGTACATGAGATGGCTATTCAATCTGATTTATATCTTAGGGCAGTGCAAAACAGGAAGAGTTGGCAGAAAAGCTGGGCAGAGAGAAAGAAGGGCAAACAGAGACAGACATGGTAGACACACACACACATTTCGAAGGACAAATTATGTGATTGATTTGCTTAAACTATAGTTTTAAAGTTCCCAGGGTGCTTTCTTTGACTATTGGAAGTTTGACGCCATTTCCAGTAGAATCCTGGTGATTCCAGGATTGAGATGTACAAGGCCTTCACCTCCGGCAGTGATTAAACCTGACTAAGTACCATCAAAAACGTAACAATTATTTCAGTTCTTACAATCATTATATATGTGCCTTACGTCTAAGTTAACATAAAACTTAGGTAGCAATATCTTAAAGTCACAGAAGTAGAAATGAAACAAAACAGAAATTGCTGGAGGATTTCAGTAGATCTGGCAGCACCTGTGGAGAGAAAGCAAATTCATGCTTTGAGTCCAGTGGCCCTTCTTCAGGACTGATTGTAGCTAGGAAAAGTTTGGTATATATGGTGGATTAAAGTTTAGTTGAACTATCCAGGAACAGAGTTTTCACAAAGCTTGACACAGCAAATTCAGGCAAATGCCTTTTGGAAGTGTTGTTGTTATAACAGATTAATCTTCAGAATTGCATATTCTGCAGAGATTTTCTGATAAACACTCAAACATTTTACAAAGTCTTCATGGAGTCATGTCATACTGATGATATACTGATCCATGGGGAACAGTTGGAAGAACATGATCAGAGAGAGCATGCAGTTTTGAAATGCTTACGGGAAGATGACGTCACACATAATGACAAGTGTGAACTCTCCAAACAATCTCAGACACATTGTCAACACTGAAAGTAGAATGGTAGATCCTCAAAAGATCTCAGAATTATCAACTCCAAAGTCAGACCAAACCTTCAAGATTCTTGGATATGGCGAACCATTTGGCAACATTTGTACCTAACATAATAATAATTACAGAACCCTTGAGACAATTCCTCAAGACAACGACACGGTGGATCAGTGGTTAGCACTGCGGCCTCACAGCACCAGAGACTCAGGTTCGATTCCTCGGGCGACTGTCTCTGTGGAGTTTGCACATACTCCCCGTGTCTGTGTGGGAGTCCTTTGGGTGCTCCTGTTTCCTCCACAGTCCAACGATGTGCAGGTTAGGTGGACTGGCCATGTTAAATTGCCCATAGAGTCCAGGGATGTGCTGGCCAGGTGGATTAACCATGGGAAACATGGGGTCATGGGAATAGGGTGGGTCTAGGTAGGATTCTCTTTGGAGGTTCAATGTGGACCCTATGGGCCAAATGGCCTGCTCCCAAACTGTAGGGATTCTGTAAAGCCAAAAGTATGGTCTTGGAATCTTTGTCGAGAGAATGTTTTACAGAAGATTTTTTAAAATCTTCATGTCTGCAGGTGGCTTAATGCAATATAATCCTCCATATCTCATGATAATAGCATAAATGGTTCAGCTGCTGATTAGAAGCAGAACTCATCTAGTTGGGTGTTGCAAACCAGTCTATTATGCATCAAGAACATTAGCTGACACAGAACCACAATATGCTGTGAAGGAAACTCTAAGTTACATGGGCTTGCAAGTGGTTTTCAGACTACATTTTTAGTCTAGAAGTAATCATTGAAACAGATCACAAACCTGTAATTTCTCAATAAAATGAGAAGGAACTTGCAACAATGTTTCCAAGAATGCTAAGATTTTGACTCTTATCACATGAACTTTATTTACGAAACAGGCGACGTGCAGAGGAAATGGCAGATGAAGGCTGATGCATTTTCCAGAGTGATGGTTCACAACCTTACTAGTTACAATAATGGCTATCAAATCACAATTCAACAAGAACAAGTGAGAAACAAAGAGTATTTCACCCTCAGCCAATAATTCACCAAGGACCAGCAATGATGCCATGAAAACATATTTCCAGCACTGGCATCATTTCACTAGTATGTGATGAATGACTGGTTACCTCAGCTTAACTTCAAGAGGACATCTTGAGGAAACTGCAGCAAAGACACGGGAATCATGAAGTGCTTTGCCCTCAGTCATCAGTACAGACCTGGGAGCTCCAAGAACATAAAATAACTTATTGCCAATTATCAGACTTGTGCCATCCATAGAGCAGAACAAAGAGAACCTTCAACATAGTCCAACTCCCACTAGATCTTGAAAATGCGAGGGATGTTTGTTTTCAGATGAAGACCTTATCTCTGCCATTGAGTATTTCTCCCAGTGGATCAAGGTTAGGAAGTTACATACATGATCACAGAAGCAATTATTTCAATCTTACAGGTATTCTTAATCAACTTGTTCAAGAATGTTAATATAAGTCTCTGGAGCAGGTGAGACTTGAACCCAGGCATCTAAGCTCAGAGGTAGAGATATTACCACTGCATCACAACAGCCCTCCAATATGAGTCTTATGGAAGTTTTTTGTGACATGTCGTTGATGTGATCATTACAGGCAATGGGCCACAAGTGCCACAGCCCCTTTGCAGCTAGTTCTGGATTTGAACATGTCTCAAAATTAGCCACAATGCCCACAATATAACAGGGGCCTGAATATGGAGTCATTCTTATCATTCTTGAAGAAGAATTATGATTTCTACTTGGCACTATTGGGGTATAGGTCCATTTCAATGCAGTCTAATACCATCTGAGTTACTGATGACCAGAAAACTGAAGACTCAGCTCCTTACTCTGCCTAGAAATTAGATCCGTATTTACACCTTCATGATTAACAAGCAATACATGATAAACAACAATCTTTTCACACATAGCAGAACTACACATTACAATCAACTCTACCATATGAGGAATCTGTCAAAGCAGGGATCAGGGATTTAAACAGAGTAGTATGATCATCCACAGAGATGCAAAACATAGGAGATTGTACACCTGTTGTATTGTCAAAAGAGCATCTGAAGAAGCCTCATTACATTTTGGGTGACCTGTCTACAGGTTATTTATTGGGATGAATGAAATAGTGAATACTGTGAACATAGGAGACTACTAACCTCAGACAGTCAGGAAAATAGTCCTTGTCAACTACCTTCTATCCAATAAACTACCATTCTTCCAATTCTAAAGAGAACACATTCAGAAAGGATCATGACACTTCTAAACATCTCTAAATTTTGAGTGATATGGGGTAGTGAATAAATATACATACAAATGTAGAACAATAATACTATGTCAAAAAGAAAATATGGGGAGACAGAGTTTAGTTTTGATAAATGTGAGATGCCACATTTGGAAAGGCAAATCTGGGTAGGATTTCTCCAATTAATGATAAGGCCCTGGGGAGTGTTGCTGAACAAAGAGACCTTGGAGTGCAGGTCCACAATTCCTTGAAACTGGAGTCACATTGAAGAAAGCAGTTGGTATGCTTGCCTTTATTTGTCAGTGCATTGAGCTTAGCAGTTGGGAGGTCATGTTGCAGCTGTATAGGACATTGGTTAGGCCACTTTTGGTATACTGCATGCAGTTCTGGCCTCCCCGCTACAGGGACGATGTTGTGAAACTTGAAATGGTTCAGAAAGATTTACAAGGATGTTCCAGGGTTGGAGGGTTTGAATTATAGGGAGAGGCTAAATAGGTTAGGGTTGTTTTCTCTGGAGCGTCAGAGGCTGAGGGGTGACTTTATAGAGCTTTATAAAATCATGACCTAAGGGACAACTTTTTCACACAGAGGGTGGTGCATGTATGGAATGAGCTTCTAAAAGAAGTGATGATAGCTGGGACAATGCAACATTTAAAAGGCATCTGGATGGGTATATGAATAGGAAGGGTTTGGAGGGATATGGGCCAAGTGTTGGGAAATGGGACTAGATTTATTTAGGATATCTGATTGGCGTTGATGAGTTGGACCGAAGGATGTGTTTCCCTGTTTTATATCTCTATGACTCTACATTGGGCTAAGGTAATCCAACACAGCAGTTCTCCCATTATCTTTGTTTGATTGCTTTTTATTTCATCTGGTAGTAGAACTTTTATTACTTTATTCCTTTGGCACCATTTCCATTCCTTTTGGCTCTGAAAACATTTTTTATTTGTCATTCAATCTTTCCCACCTTCCACCCAAATCACAAACCTTCCTTTATGTCCATGCCCCATCCATTCCTTGCTCTAAATGCATTACCCTTCTAACCTTTCCCAGTTCTGGTGAAAGGTCATAGACTTGAAACATAGACTCTGTTTCTCTACACAGATGCTACCTAACCTGCCAAGTTTTCACCAATTTAAAACAAAAACAGGAAATGCTGAGTTGCAAATGTCCTAAAGACCTCTAAACCACTCCATGTTTGTATCACTACAGAATTCCTGGGTTTAATTCCACTTACTGATAAGAATTAGACTGTCTTTCATTTTCAAAGGTTCTTTAGGCCAGTCTGTTGTAATTATCTTTCAGCAACCAAGATTTAATAAAGACATGATCTAAATATATTAGGCTGGATATTATCTGGATATTAACCAGAAACTGAATTAAACTAGTCATAAAAATACCACAGCTACAAGAGAAGGTTACAGGGTAGGAATCCTGCAGCGAGTAACCCACTCCTAACTTGCCAGTAGTCTGTCCACCATGTACAAGATACAAGTCATGGGTGTGATGAAATATTTACCAGTTGTCTTGATAGTTGCAAGTCCAACATCATTCAAGCGATTTGAAATCATCCATACCAACATAGCCCATTTAATTGCTGCACTAACACTTTCAATGTTTATTCCTTCCACCACAGTTCAGTAACAACAGTGTGTACCATCTACAAGTTGCATTATAGAAATTCAACATGGGTCCTTAGACATTCCCTTCCAAACTAGCTTTCACTACATTCTTGAAGGACACAGGTAGCAGGTACATCGGAACACCACCACGTGTAATATTTCTGTCCCTTCAGTGTCTAGAATTCTCTCCCTAATGGCATTGCAGTTCTACCTCTAGCACATGAGCTGCAGTTCATGTTCACCACTACCTTCTCAACGATAACTAGGAACAGGCTGTAAATGCTGGCCAACCAGTGACACTCATGTCGAATAAGTCAATAAAAATAATGTGACTGATAAAAATAATGTGATCATAACTCTATTAGTTTTAAGACATTATGGTAGAGGACATGTCTGTATAAAATTTAAAGTTCTTAACTGGGATAAGGCAAATTTTGGTAGTATAAGACAGGAACTTTCAAGAGTTAATTGGAGTAGACTGTTCACAAGTAAAGGGATGACTGGCAAGTGGGAAGCTTTCAAAAGTGAGATAATGAAAGTTCAGAGACATTATGTTCCTGTTAGAATGAAGGGTAAGACTGGAAAGAATAGGGAACAATGCATGAATAAAGGTATTGAGGTTCTGGTCAAGAATAAGAAGGAGTCATATATTAAGTAGAGACAACTGAGATCAAGTGAATCTCTTGAAAAGTATAAAGGGTGTAAGGGGCATTCTTAAGAGGGAAATCAGGAGGGCAAAATGCAGATATGAGACAATCTTGGCAGATAAGGTTAAGGATAATCCAAAGAGATTCTACAAGTACATTAAGAGGAAAAGAACAAGAGAGGGGGAATACAGCCCCTTAAAGATTAAAGGGGTCATATGAGAGGAACCACAGGAGATGGGAGAGTTACTGAACAAATATTTTGCATTTGTTTTTACTGTGGAGAAAGAAATGGAAGCTAGAGAACTCAGGGAAATAAAGTTGACATTAAGACCTTCAACATTTCTCTTCTGTAAAAAACTGAAAAGGTGGATAAATATTCAGGACCTGATCAAGTGTATACCTGCATGTTGTGGGAAGTTGAGGAAGAAATTACGGAGTCCCTAGCAGTGATATTTGTATCATCTAGGTGGCTTATGTGATGCCATTTTTTAAAAGAAAGACTAAGGAGAAGCTTGGGAACTATAGACCTGTGAGTCTGATATCAGTGGTAGGTAAGTTGTCGGAAGGAATTCTGAGGGATAGGATTTACATGCATTTGGAGGGGCAAGGACTGATCAGGGTAGTCAGCATGGCTTTGCGCATGGGAAATCATATCTCACAAACTTAATTGAGTTTTTTGAGTAAAAAAGGTGACTATCCTTTTCCCCAAAAGTTTACTCCTCATGCGACTGGAATGGTTTTGGGGTGCCAGTTACTTTTCTGCTGTAGAGCTCTGACTGAAAAATTGGAGATAGAGATTGTTGTGCTGTTGTTGAAGTTGGGAGAGGGAGAGATCATGATGGTCTCCCCCACCTGAGCCCAGTCAAGTTATCCTGCTCCAGTATGACAGCCTTGACTGCTTGCATTTTCTGAATGGCACTGGCAAGGCAAACATTAACACTTGGTGTCCCAGAATGTGTCTCCAGGATGGGTTTGACTCTGGTGGCTGATGAGGATATGTACGAGTTTGACATTTTTATAAAATGTTGCAGGTCAACTTGCACAAGAGACATACGAAAAATGAAGGATATTTTATGGCCCAAAACGTTTACATAACATTGACAATTACTTGACTACATATGGTAAATGGACTGGCTGCCATGGTTCCCAATGCAAAGGACTGGATTTAATTCCACCCTGAATGTGAGAAACTAGTCATGAAAGGTCAGATTCAAATGACAGGTTCTTGGCTCCAGAAACTTCCAATCAGAAAAGGGTTTTTTAAAGCTGCCAGACACTCGGCTGGCTGATTCAAAAGCACCTTGGCACCTGCTAAATTGTATTGATTATAAAGGGTTGGGCTATAATTCCACTGATGTGTTACTTAATTTACAGTCATTCTGATCAAAGAACCTCATAACCAATTCAGATGCATATTTACTCACAATCTGCATGCAATCAGCCTACACAACCCATTTGGTTATCTCTGGTTTATAATATAACTTTTGACACCATCATGTAAGGTCTGCTGCTAGATTGCTGAATGGAACATAAAATTAGTACAGTCATATAAATGTCCTGTACTGTTACCACAGAACAGGCTGGTGTTTGTGTTTTATATGCATAAACTGGAGTCCACCTTCAGTAAGAATATTGCCCAATATCCAAATTGAGAATCTGGTGTGAATCATGACTTCTGACAATAAATGTGCATTCTGTTTCTCTCTCTGCAGTATTACTACCTCTCTTGCTTATTTTGTGTTTCATTAGGACCAACATAAACAGCATTATTACTGGTAAAGACACAGAACTGACAAGAAAGATATGGCTGTCACCAAGCTGAAATAATCAACGCTCTCTTGCTTCTTGTTGAGGTGGTGAATCATTTCAGTCACCTGCATACAACTTCCCCACTCAAGAAACAATTTATTGAATGAAAATGATGGTGGTGTGATTTAAAAACTCTTTCATAGCCTATGGTTTCCATGTTATGCTAATTTCTAGTCTTGAACAACCTTTGCACCACTGAGTTGAATTGCAACAATTTCACGATCTGTTCTGTGAGATATTGGGTTTTCTACCTCTTCTGTTTTTGTTACAGCAAAAATAAGATGATTGAAGGTAGATCCCAACTATGTAGAGTTGTAAAATGAGTGATCATGAATCGACAGCCTGATTTAAATTCCAGCCATTTTTATTTCCAGTAAGCTGGAATTCAAATTTCTAAAGCAATTTTGATGCTGTTGTGTGATGAAGATCCTGTGTAATATTTCCCACAGTTCCTGTGAGTTATATTTCCTTCATTTCTTTTAACTATTCTTTTTATTTGCAGTTTTTTGCTTTTTAAACAGGCAAGGAGAAAGTTTAAAGTAAGCTTTCACAAATACAAATCTGTCAATTCTGCCTGGACTTCTGTGTGTTAGAAGTTTGGGAAATAATGTATGAATAATTTACAAAGGTTTCTGCATTTTACTGAGTAGTAGCAATAGCACAGTGTTGCTGATATTTATTGGCATAACTGTGGCTTTGTTAGCCAACACACGGAACAATGGTTTTATGCATATTGAAAAATATACCTGCAACCTGAAAACAATGTCATATTGTTTTTGCTGCAAAGTACTGAGATATGGATTGCTTCCTAATGTGATGATGGTCTACCTGTGGAATAAACGATTCTAGCACCAAGACAACTGTTTTCCTCCCAACTGGCTGAATCCATTACTTATCATAAACATGAGGCTGGAGTCAAGATGCTGCAAGGGGATGAGAGTGTCTTGGCCTTGCTTTTTGGGAAACTGCTTGTGTATCATGGATCTCAGTCTGAAAATATCACCACTGTAATATTCCTTTACTTGAGCACATGTGACAATAGAACCTGATTCTAATTCTAAAAATGGACACTTTTGTAATTACCCAAATTATAGGCCATTTTCCAGATCTTTGACCAATCCCTTATCTACCCAAAACCCATTTTACCCACCTTATCTTGGCAAATTACCTTCCTATATATCTTTATAATTTTTTTGTTAATGACACAATCTCTTCATCCCTTTATCCAAATCACTTATAACAACTCTTGTAAAAGGTGAGCTTATCCACAGACTCCATCAATAAACACATAGACAATTGCTATAGACTATTTTGACAACTTCAAAGAGGGAACATTTTAATCTCTCTTAACTTCTGGACACATGGGAGAAAAATCTAAAATCCAAACCTTATTTCTGTAGTTCTTTCTACATGGAAAAGAAATAACTAGAAAAGGAGTAAATGTGAACATGTGTTTGCACGATTTTGTCTAAAGTTCTCAAAATCATGGTTGCGTTCATATAAATTACATCTTTAAGTGAAAATGACATAGCAGCACAAATTAGGAGCAGGAATGGACCATGCAGTTCCTCAAGCCAACTCTACTATTTAATAAGTTATGGTTGATCTGATAACTTCACATTCTCGCCACCCCTGATAACGTTTCAACTCTTACTTCTTAGGAATCAATCTACCTCTGTCTTAAAAATAGTCAGTGACTCTCCTTCCCTTACCTTTTGAGGAAGAGAGTTTCAAAGATTTACAAACCTCTGAGGAAAAAAAAGTTCTCCCTATCTCTGTCTTAAATAGGTCACTTTTAAACAGAAACCCACTTATTCTAGATTCTCCCACAAGAGGAAACATCCTTTTCATATGCATCTGTTACAATTACTCCAGATCAAACTTTAAACATTAAACAAATTACCACTTATGATCACAGCTGATGATACTATTGCAGAATCAGATGTATCCGCCTCTAAAAATGCTTTATTTAAATGAGGCTTCAACTCCCTAGTCTCGTGACTCTGATAACCTCTTCCTGAATTCATCATGTAACTGAGTATAGACTTTCTCAGCTTCAGATAACCCCTTCAGGGTTTTAACCAAATACTTCTGTTCTGGAACTTCTATTAAACTCCTCACAGTAAGGTAACCTATTTTTAACAATTCTAAACCTTCTTCTCCCTTTCTCAGAAGCAACAGCTTTACACTTCCAGCTTCAACTAAGAATCATGCAGAACTGCCCATACTGAAACTAAAAAAAAGTTTTCTTCCAAGATATGGATGTTTCCTCTAATCAAAAGAAAAAAAAATCAATGATTGATCCTCTCAAACTGGATTCTAATGCATAACTGTCAACCTCATTATAAAATTCTCCCAATGTAAACAAATACAGAACTACAGAAATACTTAACTACAGAAATACTTAAAAATTAATCATTAAACCCGTTCAGACTCAGAGAGAACCCATTTGCCACAAATTCAAACTCAAAAATAAATGATATTAAAGTATATATAAATCATACACCTTACATCACACAACATACTCTTCTAAAATTCAACAGACACATGTGTAGTCTGTTCTAACTATCCTCATAAGAGAATTCACATATCATTCAAGTCGGCCTCTGAACTACTTCCAATACATGGATATCCTTTCTTAAATAAGGAGTACACAGTTATCCAGGGATGGCCTCAGCAGTGCCCTTATCACCAAAGCATAACCTCCCTACTTTTGTATTAAAGCTTTGTTAGCTTCCCTAATTATTTTCTTTACCTGTGAACTAGTCTTTTGTGATTCATACACAAGCGTACCCAGACTCTTCTGTATTTCAGAGCTCTGCAATCTTTCACCATTTAGACAATATGCTTCTTTGTTATTCTTCCTGCCAAAATAGCAAGATATCGGCAGTGGAGGAGACAGTGTTCAGGCTCTGAGCGTGGGGCTCATCTACTGTCTGTTTTTCTTTTCTTTATTCTTTTTCTCCTTATAAATTTTTAGTTTGTTTTTTGTAACTTACCTTCAGGAGAGAGCTAGTCATGGAGGTGATGCCATTTGGGTTAAGAGCATGGCAGCGGCTAGGGTTCAGCGTTCGATGATGAGGTGGTTGATGAGCTCAGCTGGGACTCCAGTGGTTGGCGGTTAGACAGCATCGTGTAGGAGATCAAGCTCAACGTGGGGGAGAGATTGAGCCTTCATCTCATGGGGAGACCAAACCCCTTGTGGGGAAAGCCCAGCATAAAGCAACGGCAAGCCCAAGGCTAAAGAAGGTTTAGAAAGCTGAACTTCCAACTTTCTTCATTCTTCTACTTCATATTAAGAAGAACTTCGAACTTATTTCTTTGCTTTTCTACTTTGTACCTAAGACTTTGTATTTAGCTTTGTACCTAAGATGGCGCTGGGAATGGCAACATTGTAAACTTTTCACTATACAGCTGTATCCCTTTACTTGAGCAGATGTGACAATAGAACCTGATTCTAATTCTAAAAATGGACACTTTCGTAATTTCCCAAATTATATGCCAATTTCCAGATCTTTGACCAATCCTTTATCTTGGCAAGTTACTTTCCTATATATCTTTGTGTCATTAACAAAAAAAAGTATAATCCCTTCATCCCTTTATCCAAATCACTTATAAAATCACTTGTAAGAGGTGAGCTTATCCACAGACTCCATCAACAAACACACAGACCTAGACCCAATATATCAGCCACTCCAACGAACAATTGGAAGCAGCCGGAACAGAAATAAATCCCGGAAGACACAGTACAGCAGCGCTTTATAAGCGGATCCAAAGCACTGAAGATGTCACCTGGACAGGGGACGAAACATCTGCAAATCAACTTCCCAGTTCGGCGAACATATCCACAACCAAGCTCTTATTCAAGTTTAAAGTGCTTATCTTAGGCTTAATCTTTTCTCCTTCAAACTGGATGTGAAGTTCAATTGTATTGTGACCATTGCTATCTAGGGGCACTTTCACTATGAAGTTGTTGAGTAACCCTACTGTGTTGCATAATACCATGTCAAATATAATCCACTCTCTAGTTGACTCCAGTACGTCATCTAAAACATTTTCCCTGAGAACAATCAATGACCTCATCTGGGTTACCTTTTCCCATCTGATTGTTCCAGTATATAAATAGATTATAATTCCCCATGACTTTTACTGAACCTTCTGACAAGCTCTCGTTATTTGCCCTTATATACTCCATCCTACCACATAGTTTCATAGAACCCCTAAAGTGTGGAAACAGGCCATTTTTGCCCAACACGTCCACACCGACCATTTGAAGAGTATCCTACCCAGACCCATCCCTGTACCCTATTGCTCGACATTTTCCCCCGACTAATGCACTAGGCCTACACATCCCTGAACACTATGGGTAATTTAGCATGGCCAATTCACTTAACCTGCACATCCTTGGACTGTGGGAGGAAACTGGGCACCCGGAGGAAACCCACGCAGACACAGTGGGGGGCGAATGTGCAAACTCCACACAGACTGTCACCAGAGGCCGGAATCAAACCCGGGTGGTGGTGCTGTGAGGCAGCAGTGCTAACCACTGAGCCACTGTGCTGCCCATGGTTACTGTGGCTTCTTGCCTTTATCATTTTACATCTCTACCCAAAACTGCTTCTACATCCTGGTTTCTTGAACTTAGGTCATGCCTCTCTATTATGCTGATATCACCATCCATTAACAGAGCCACTCTACACTTTTTCCTAACTTCCTGCCAAAGTTCAGATCCCAATTTATGTCATCATACAGCTATGTCTCAGTAATGGCAATTAGATCTTAAAGGGGAGTCATTGGCAAGGTGATCCCTAATTGCCCAGAGGGCAGTTAGGCGTCGACCACATTACTGTTGGTCTGGAGTCACATGTAGGTCAGACCAGGTATAGATGGCATATTTTCTTCCCTAGAAGACATCAGTAAATCAGATGGGTTTTTCCTGACAATCAGCAATTTAACTCTTATTTCACGATTATTATTGAATTCAAAGTCAACCATCTGCCATGGCAGGATTTAAACCGAGGTCCCCAGAAAATTACTTGGGTCTCTGGATTAATAGTCTAGCGATAATACCACCAGGATATCACCTACCCCCATTTGTGCTATGTGCAATCAGATACAGAGCCTTCAGCCATATCCTTTAATTATTTTTGTAACCTTCAGCCTTATCTGTTGAATGACCCTTTATATTCTCTATTCCTTCCTGTCATGGCTTGTTTATCATTTCTCAAATTAAATCCCTTTCTCTGCTGCCTAGTCTCTACTCTTTAATTTACATCATCTTCCCAAATTTGATCTTTTGACTCCACTATTTAGATTAAAATCATCTCTACTTCTTTTGTTATGTGACTCACTAAAATATTATTTCAACAACTTTCAGGTCTGGTCTGTCCCACTGGTACACACCCCCACATTCCCCGTACTGGTCTCATCGCCCACAAACCAAAATCCACTTGTTCCATATTAATCTTTGAGCCATATATTCATTTGCACGTTGTCCATGCAATAATGCAGAGCTTATTTCCTTTCAGTTTCTGCTTCTTAATTTGGTGCCTTGCTATTCACTCCAACTGTGCAGAACCTGTTTCCTTGACTGGCCTCTATAGCTGCGTACCCACTTGGACCATGATGACTGGATCCTCCCACTCCTATTAAAATGTTCAACTCTAGCCCTTATCAGATCTCCCCAACTCTGGCACTGGAAGGCAACAAGACCTTCTGGTCTTTTGTTCTCACTGTCAAGAAGAGAGCCAACCTCCCTCACTATAATGTCCCTTGTACCGTGTGAATAGCTTTCTGTATCACAGTCAGAAAACTTATCCATCTTGTAGCCCTCACTCTCATCACTTTCATCTATACAAGCTCAAGACAGTTGCAAAGGCTGAGATTTCTGCCTTCTGTATCCCCTACCTGCAGGTGTGATGGTGGCTGAATGGATTTATCACTGACTGCACTGTTAAAATGGAGACCCAAGAAATGTTCTGGGGACCCAGGTTCAATTCCCAGCATGGATAAAAATCTGGCCAATCTAACAATGGCCATTATCAATTGTCAGGAGGAAAAAAGGCCATCTGATGCACTAACATCCTTTAGGGAAGGAAACTGCCATTCTTACCTGGTCTGGCTTACATGTGACTCCAGACCCACAGCAATGTGGTTGATTCTTAACTGCCCTCTGGGCAATAAATGCTAGCCTAGCCAGCAATGTCGGCATCCCATGAATGAATACTGAAAAAATTTCACAGTCACACCCTCCTTTCCCTGACCAGTTTGCAAATCAGATGAACCTATCCTGAGGGGTGTGACTGCCTCCTGAAATATATTGCCCAGGTACACTTTTCCCCTCCCTGATGTGTCGCGATGTCTGTAGTTCAGCCATAAGCTCAAATTCTGTGTCCAAGCTGCCTCTACTTTCATAGAATCCCTACAGTGTGAAAACAGGCCATTAGGCCCAACAAGTCTACACCGACCCTCCGAACAGTATCTCACTCCGACCCATTCCTCTACCCTATTACTTTACATTTCCCCTGACTAATACACCTAACCTATCTCTGAACACTATGGGCAATTTAGCATGGCCAATTCACCTAACCTGCACATCTTTGGACTGTCGGAGGAAACCGGAGTACCAACGGAGGAAACCCACACTTACTGCAGGTGTTTGCCTGGAGTGCATTGGCATCTAGAAGCTCCCACCTTTTGCAGTTGCAGCACATCACCTTCCATGTTACGCTAGATTTCCATAGGAATCAATGTTAAAGCTAAAGTTAGGTTCCACCAGACTTTTCTGTCCTAGAGAAAACAGTGTACAAGTTGAAGTACTGTAACTTACTTGTGCAGAATTCTGCATTCCTAGCTGAAATAATTGGCATAATAAAGTCACTAAATATGAAGGAATTAATTGAAGGCAAAACGTTAAGTTTCACATGTTTGAAAATAGGCATTTCTATTAACTCAGGAGCCAACATATCTAAAATAAACAGCGGGTAATATTATTGTTTTGAGAAGTCTTTAGGGCCATGGAATAACCTTGTGATGATGTCACAGAGCTGCTTTAATAGCTCAGTGTAGGTGGGGTTACAATACGCTACTAGATTAGACCAGATACGCTAGTTGAGAACTTCAGAGAGTCTTAAAAGCATATGGATGTGAGTGCATGAAGAAGGAAATTCATCTTTACCCAACATAGCTTTAAGACCAAAGCCTGCTATATCTGCAATTACTATATTTAGCAGCATTTAGTATTAATGTGCAATACATAATGCTGCATTAAACTAATCCTAGAGACAATTCTTGACTTTGAATTCTTCTTAAATAATCTGTCTTAAATCCTGACTTGGAGGTGCCAGTGTCGGACTGGGGTGTACAAAGTTAAACATCACACAACACAGGTTATAGTCCAACAGGTTTATTTGGAAGCACTAGCTTTCGGAGCGCTGCTCCTTTATCAGGTGGTTGTGGATTTTGTCTTATACCCAAACTCACAGTGTTTCACAAAACCACATAAAGATGGCACTGGTGCAATTTACTACCTTAAAAATCATGGTAACAAAGAAGATCTGGAATCAGACTGAGTTGGAAAAGAGAATTCAGTAAATTCCTGGTATAGCTTTCAGACCAGCTAGCAGCCAGGAAAGCCATAAAGAGCTGATTTGTTGCTGTGATGGAAACCCGAAAATCATCAAGACAAACCACTAGAAGACTGCGGGTCTGAAAAAAACTTTTCACACATACTAAGAGGGGAAATAAGCATTTGAAAAGTCAATGGGAACAGTAACATTTCTCTAAGAGCTAAGGGGATGAATTCAAAGTGGGTAGCTATGATGAGTGGCTGATTAGCACATATCCAAAACAAATTTAATCCCTGAAGGACAGAAACAGGAAAATTTTGTTTCCACCTAAATAATTACATTGAAAAGGTACAGTTAATACATAGAACATTACAGTGCAGTACAGACCCTTCGGCCCTCAATGTTGCGCCGACCTGTGAAAGCAATCTAAAAGCCCATCTAAATTACACTATTCAATTATCATCCATATATTTATCCAGTGACCATTTAAAAGCCGTTAAAGTTGGCGAGTCTGCTACTGTTGCAGGTAGGGCACTCCACACCTTTACTACTCTCTGAATAAAGAAACTACCTCTGACATCTATCCTATATCTATCACCCCACAATTTAAAGCTATGTCCTCCCATCACCATTCGAGGAAAAAGGCTCTCACTGTCTGACCTATCTAACCCTCTGATTATCTTATATGTCTCTATTAAGTCACCTTTTAACCTTCTTCTCTCTAACGAAAACAGCCTCAAGTCCCTCAGTCTTTCCTCATAAGACCTTCTCTCCATACCAGGCAACATCCTAGTAAATCTCCTCTGAGCCCTTTCCACAGCTTCCACATTCTTCCTATAATGCAGTAACCAGAACTGTAATCAATATTCCAATTGTGGCTGCATCAGAATTTTGTACAACTACAACATGACCTCATGGCTCCAAAACTCAATCCCTGTACCAATAAAAGCTAACACACTGTATACCTTCTTAACAACTCTGTCAACTTGGATAGCAACTTTCAGGGATCTCTGTACATCAACACCGAAATCTCTCTGCTCATCCACACTACAAAGAATTTTACCATTAGCCCAGTACTCTGCATCCCTGTTACTCCTTCCAAAGTGAATCACCTCACATGTTTCCACATTAAACTCCATTTGCCAACCCTCAGCCCAGCTCTGCAGCTTATCTCTGTCTCTCTGTTACCTGCAACATCTTTCGGCACTATCCACAATTCCACCAATTTTAGTGTCATCCACGAATTTATTAACATATCCTTCTACACCCTCATCCAGGTCATTTATAAAAATGGCAAGCAGCAGTGGACCCTGCAAGAACAGATCCTTGCAGTACACCACTAGTAACTGAGCTCTGTCTTCTTTCAGCTAGCCAATTTCTGATCCAAACTGCTAAATCACCCTCAGTCACATGCCTCTGTATTTTCTGGAATAGTCTACCATGGGAACCTTAACAAATGTTTCACTGAAACCCATATACACTACATCAACCGCTTTACCTTCATACACCTTCTCAAAGAATTCAATAAGGTTTGTGAGGCACTACCTACCCTTCACAAAACTGTGTTGACTATCTCTAATCAAATTATTCCTTTCTAGACGATTATAAATCCTATCTCTTATAATCCTTTCCAACACTTTACCCACAACCAAAGTAAGGCTCACTGGTCTATGATTACCAGGGCTGTCTCTACTCCCCTTCTTGAACAAGGGGACAACATTTGCTATCCTCCAGTCTTCTGGCACTATTCCTGTAGACAATGACAACATAAAGATCGAAGCAATCTCCTCCCTAGCTTCCCACAGAATCCTAGGATAAATCCCATCTGGCCCACGGCTCATCTATTTTCACACTTTCCAGAATTCAACCATGCATTTTCCGGCAGAGCTTTCCACACCAGGACATGAGGAACTGCCACATGTCTGCCAGCTGAGTTGAAAACCTTCTAACAATGGGTCAATAAAAATCTTAGCTATTGGTAAAGTTAACATCAGTTAGGATGTTAGGATCAGTCTTCAGGTACAGGTTTCAATAAACTTGATTGAGAAAAGTAAATGAAAATGGCAGGGAGTCACACAGCACAGAAACAGAACCTTTGGTCCAATTCGTCCACGCTGACCAGATATTCTAAACTGATCTAGTCCCATTTGCCAGCATTTGGCCCATATCTCTCTAAGCCCTTCCTATTCATATATCCATTCAGGTGCCTTTTAAATGTTGTAATTATACTCACCTTCACCACTTCCTCTGGCAGCTCATTGCATACACACACCACCCTCTGCATGATAAAGTTGTCCCTTAAATTCCTTTTACATCACATGCTTCAGACAGAGATTAGGAGGAACGTCTTCTCTCAGAGGATAGTGAATTTGTGATATGCTTTACAATAGAGGGCTGTTGGCACTAGTCATTAAGTAGGATAGTGAAGAAGGTTACCTCAGATTACAGAGGGATCTTGATCAGATGGGCTAATGGGCTGAGAAGTGACAGATGGAATTTAATTTAGATAAATGCGAGGTGCTGCATTTTGGGAAAGCAAATCTTAGCAGGACTTATACATTTCATGGTAAGGTCCTAGGGAGTGTTGCTGAACAAAGAGACCAAAGAGAACAAGCTGAATGAGCTGCCAGAAGAAATGGTGATGGTTAGTACGATTGCAACCTTTAAAAGGAGGCATATGGGTTGGGTGCTGGCAGGTGGGACAAGATTGGGTTGGGATCCCTGTTCGGCATGGATGAGTTGGACCGAAGGGGCTGTTTCCGTGCTGTACATCTCTATGATTCTCTGACTCTATATTCAAGGCTGACAAAGAGAACAAAGAGACAAAGAGAACAAAGGTGCATAGCTTCTTGAAAGTGGAGTCACAGGTAGATAGGATAGTGAAGAAGGCGTTTGGTATGCTTTCCTTTATTGGTCAGAGTATTGAATACAGGAGTTGGAAGGTCATGTTGCGACTGTCAGGTCATTGGTTAGGCCACTTTTGAATTATTGCGTTCAATTCTGGTCTCCATCCTATTGGAAACCATGGGGAACCTTGTCGAATGCCTTACTGAAGTCCATATAGATCACATCTACCGCTCTGCCCACATCAATCCTCTTTATTACTTCCTCAAAAAACTCAATCAAGTTTCCCACACACAAAGCCATGTTAACTATACCTAATCAGTCCTTGCCTTTCCAAATACATGTGCATCCTGTCCCTCAGGATTCCCTCCAACAACTAGCCCACCAGGGACGTCAGGCTCACTGGTCTGTAGTCCCCTGGCTTGTCCTTACCACCTTTCTTAAACAAAGGCAGCACTTTAGCCAATCTCCAGTTTTCCAGCACCTCACTGTGACTATCAATGATACAAATATCTCAGCAAGAGACCCAACTTGAAAGGGTTCAGAAAAGATTTATAAGGATGTTGCCAGGATTGGCGGATTTGACTATAAGGAGAGGTTGGGGCTGGGGCTGTTTTCCTTGAAGCATCGGAGGCTGAGGGGTGACCTTATAGAGGTTTACAAAATCATGAGAGGCATGGATAGGATAAATAGACAAAGTCTTTTCCCTGGGGTCGTGGAGTCCAGAACGAGAGGGCTTAGGTTTAGGGTGAGAGGGGAAAGATATAAAAGAGACCTAAGGGGCAGCTTTTTCACGCAGAAAGTGGTACGTGTATGGAATGAGCTGCCAGAGGAAGTGGTGGCGGCTGGTACGATTGCAACATTTAAAAGGAGGGTTATGGGCTGGGTGCTGGCAGGTAACTAGATTGGGGTGGGATATCTGGTCGGCATGGACGAGTTGGACCAAAATGGGCTGTTTCCGTGCTGTACATCTCTTTAATTCTATGACTCTATATTCAAGGCTGACATTTTTAATCAGTAAGAGAATCAAAGATTATGGAGTAAAGGCAAGAAAGTGGATTTTGTCTATTGTCAGATCAGTCATGATTTCATTGAATGGCGTAGCAGACTCACTGTGCTGAATCACCTACTTCTGCACCTACATGTTATGGTCTTATGAATATCAGTAGGATATTGATCTCCTTGTAGTACAGTATTTTACTGCCTTTTCATAGTATTTGTTGGTTAAGGTTGTTAAATCTTTATTGTTTTAAAGATTGTTGAAGTACTAAAACTTGAAGTTGTTGAGTTTTAAATGCTGTTCTCAATGTAAAGTTTAGTCTCCTTTACCAACACGGCATCTTCACCGAGTTCAGTAAAGATATTCCTTTTCCAGGATGGCTAAAGAATTTCCAAAGGTCAATGCATAGATTCTTTCTAAAAAAGTGGCTTCACTGGATAACATTGAATGACATTTGAACAGTATCAAAGAAGTATGCCATAATTTCATTCACCGCAATTTTTTTCCCCTTTTTTGAGCTGTTCCCCACTGAATTTGATACCATGTGATCAGATTTGCATTATTTTTGTTATTTAATGAATGAAATTGATAAAACTTAAATTTCCAAATAAAGCTTTGAACCTTAAATATAACAACGTTGTTGCTAACGTCACTGTTAGGGATCAGATATGTCAAATTTCAGGAAAGATGTTAAACTTGAAAGGGTTCAGAAAAGGTTTACAAAGATGTTGTTGTGATTGGAGGGTTTGAACTATAGGGACAGGCTGAATAAGCTGGGACTATTTTCCTCGGAGCATTGGAGGCTGAGGAGTGACCTTATAGAGGTTTGTAAAGTCATGAGGAGCATGGATAAGGTGAATAGTCAAGGTCTTCTTCCCAGAATAGGCTAGTCCAAAACTAGAGGGCATAGGCTTACAGTGAGAGGGGAAAAGGGAGCTGAGAGGCAACATTTGCACACAGAGGGTGGTCCATGTATGAAATAAACTGCCAGAGGAAGTGCTGGGGATGGGGACAACTACTACATTCAAAACAAATCTGGATAGGTGTATGAATACAAAGGACTTAGAGGGATATGGGCCAAATGCTGGCAAATGGACAAGATCATTTAGAATATCTGGTCATCATGGACGAGTTGGACCAAATGGTCTGTTTCCATGTTGTTAAATTAAATTCCCTAGGACCTTACCATTAAGTGTATAAGTCCTGCTAAGATTTGCTTTCCCAAAGTGCAGCACCTCGCATTTATCTAAATTAAACTCCATCTGCCACTTCTCGGTCCATTGGCCCATTTGATCAAAATTCCGTTGTAGTCTGATATGATCTATCAGGCAATATTTCATTCCAGGTCCTAACTTGTTCAGTATTAAAATCAGCTAGGATTATAATATCAGTCACTGAATTTCATTATAACATCAGTCCCTGAATTTCTTCAATCAAAACACAAACTAACTCCTGAATGTGCTGGATTCAGATCTGGAAATTTGATCAAGTAGTATTATGCAGCAAAGGTTCCACTTAATGCAAAATTATACAGAGCATGTTGACTGTTTAAAGCACAATAAACCATCTGGCCAGAGGAGTGAGACCTCTCATCTGAACAATAAACTGCCCATGACATCAATGCAACACAATAACATAGACAATCTCATACTACGGTATTTGTTTATTTTGCCTCCAATTTCAACTCCTCTGTAATTTTCACATCTTTCATTTCTGACACATCCCTTCTTTTCCTTGACTTATCTGTCTCCGTTTCAGGGAACAGACTGTCCACTGCCATCCACTACAAGTCCACTGACTCCCATAGCTATCTACACTAAAGCGACCCTAGGTCCTGCAAGGATTCCAACTCATTCTCCCAATTCCTTCACTGTATTTGTCTACTTTGTATCTGGTCAGATGATACCACCTTCCAAAACAGCGCTGCAAAAATGGCTTCCTTAGACCATAAGACATAGGAGCTGAAATTAGGCCATTCAGCCAATCAAGTCTGCTCTGCCATCCCATCATGGCTGATTTGTTTCTTAACCCCATTCTCCTGTTTTCTCCCTCTAACTCTTGATCCCCTTAACAATCAAGAACCTAACTATCTCTGTCTTAAATATACTCAATGATGTGGCCTCCAGAGCCTTCTGTGGCAGTGAATTCCACAGATTCACCACTCTCTGGCTGAAGATGTTTCTCTTTATCTCCATTCTAAAAGGTCTTCCCTTTACTCTAATGCTGTGGCCTCAGGTCCTGGTCTCTCCTACCAATAGCAACATTTCCCCAACATCCACTCTGTCCAGACCATTCAGTATTCTTCCAGAATTGTGGTTTCCCGCCCACTGCAGTTGATAGGGTCCTTAACTGCATCTGACCTATCACCTGTGCTTTCACCCTTGCCCCTCCCCATGACTCAGAACAGTGTGATCAGGTTCCCCCTTGTGCTCACTTTTCACCCTACCAGCATCTGCATTCAAAAGATCAAAATCTGCCATTTCAGACAACTCTAGCAGAATCCCACCACTAACACATCTTCCCCTCACTCCTTCTGTCTGCATTTCACAGGGATCATTCCCTCTGGGACACCCTAGTCCATTCCTCGACCACCATCACCAGCCCCTCTTCTCATGCCCCTACCCATGTAACTGCAGAAGTTGCAACCCCTGCCCCTTCACCTAGTCCCTGCTCATCATTCAAAGGGCCTAAACAGTCTTTCCAGTTGAAAGTTATAAACCACACAACACCAACAGGTTTATTTGGAAGCATAGCTTGCGGAGCGCCGCTCCTTCACCAGGAGGCTCTTCATCACAACCACTTGATGAAGGAGCGGCACTCAAAAAGCTAGCGTTTCCAAATACACCTGTTGGACTATAACCTGGTGTTGTATGATTTTTAAAAACTTTGTCCACCCCAGTCCAACACCAGCCAAGTCATGGTTTCCAGGTGAAGCAGCATTTCAATCTTGTGTATTGTATTCACTGCACCCAATGTGGCTTACTCTACATTGGAGAAACTAAACACAAATGGTGACTGCTTTGTAGAACACCTCTGGTTCATATGTAAGCATGACCCTGACCCTCCCATAGCTGGTCATTTTAACACAGCATCCCGCTCTCATGCTCACTTGTCGAATCATAGCACAAACTGGAGGAGTAACATCTCATCTTCAAACTAGGCATTTTACAACCTTGTGGGCTCAAAATTGAGTTCAATACCTTCAAATTGTGAACACATTTCTTTCCCTTTCTTTTAGCTTTGCCTTTTACATTCTGTCTCCCTCAATTCAACTCCCCCCCTTGTGGACAGTCTGTTCTTTCCAGTCTGGCAGTTAGACACATCATTGTTCTGTTATTTTCACACTACAATCATTTAATCTGAACTATCAACATCCATTCTTCCCCAGCACTCCAACACCCCCTACTCCCACTGTTGTTGCCCCGTCCACAATTTGCCTTAGCTCTAATGAGAAGTCATCTAGACGTGAAATATTAGCTTTTTTTCTCTGCCTGATGCTGCCTGGCCTGCTATGATCTCCAGCAGTTTTGGTTTTCAGTTCATATTCCAGCATCTGTGGTAATTTGCTCTTAGTTGCTCATCTGAGGTTCTGCTAAGCTAATGAGGGCTGAGCAGTAGACGTGATCTATATGGAGCTGAAAATGTGTTGCTGGAAAAGCGCAGCAGGTCAGGCAGCATCCAGGGAACAGGAGAATCGACGTTTCGGGCATAAGCCTTTCTTCAGGAAACCTCAGTAAGGCGTTCGACAAGGGTTTCCCATGGGAGACTGGTTAGCAAGGTTAGATCTCATGGAATACAGGGAGAACCAACCATTTGGATACAGAACTGGCTCAAATTTAGCAGACAGAGGGTGGTGGTGGAGGGTTGTTTTTCAGGTTGGTGGCCTGTGACCAGTGGAGTGCCACAAGGTTCAGTGCTGAGTCGACTACTTTTTGTCATTTATATAAATAATTTGGATGTGAGCATAAGAGATATAGTTAGTAAGTTTGCAGATGACACCAAAATTGGAGGTGTAATGGAAGAAGATTACTTCAGATTACAATGGGATTTTAATTAGATGGACTAGTGGGCTGAGAAGTGGCAGATGGAGTTTAATTTAGATAAATGCGAGATGCTGCATTTTGGGAACGCAAATCTTAGCAGGACTTATACACTTAATGGTAAGGTCCTAGGGAGTGTTGCTGAACAAAGAGTGCAGGTTCACAGTTCCTTGAAAGTAGAGCCACAGGTAGATAGGATAGTGAAGAAGGCATTTGGTATGCTTTCCTTTATTGGTCAGAGTATTGACTACAGGAGTTGGGAGGTCATGTTATGGCTGTACAGGACATTGGTTAGGGCACTTTTGGAATATTGCATGCAATTTTGGTCTCCTTCCTATCGGAAGGGTGTTGTGAAAGTTGAAACAGTTCAGAAAAGATTTCTAAGGATGTTCCAAGGATTTGAGCTATAGGGTGAGGTTGTATACCTGGGGCTGTTTTCCCTGGAGCATTGGACGCTGAGGGGTGACCTTATAGAGGTTTATAAAATCATGAGGAGCATGGATAGGATAAATAGAGAAAGTCATTTCCCTGGGGTGGATGAGTCCAGAACTAGAGGGCATAGGTTTAGGGTGAGAGGGGAAAAATATAAAAGTGACCTAGGGGCAATGTTTTCTCACAGAAGGTGGTGCGTCTATGGAATTATCTGTCAGAGGAAGTGGTGGAGGCTGGTACAATTGCAACATTTAAAAGGCATCTGGATGGATATATGAATAGGAAGGGTTTGGAGGAGTATGGGCCAGTTGCTGGACAATGGGACTAAATTAGTTTGGGATATCTGGTCGGCATGGACGAGTTGGACCGAAGGGTCTGTTTCTGTGCTGTACAACTCTATGACTTTAAAATGACATAATGTTATTTCTCTTCTCTCATTTTAAATCTCACGATATAAATTAACTTCTATTAATTTGCTAGGAGACCTTCAGTCACCTCTCTGACACATACTGGTTTCAGAAAGATAGACCTAATTAGATAGTAAATGCCTTCACAAAAATAGACCAACACTCATATGTCACTAGTTTAAAATCCAAATGCTTAAAAGAAGAGTCAAAGTTATGCTGCAGGGGAACAAAGCTAGAATACATTTTGCAACATTTTCTGTACATGTTTTCATTATGATTAGATTACACTAGATTCCCTACAGTGCAGAAACAGGCCCTTTGGCCCAACCAGTCCACAGTCATCCTCCGAAGAGTAACCCACCCAGACCCATTTCCCTCTGACTAGTCCATTTCCCTCTGACTAGCACCTAGCACTATGGGCAATTTAGCACGGCCAATTCACCTAAAGTGCACATCTTTGGACTGTGGGAAGAAACTGGACACAGGGAGAATGTGCAAACTCCACACAGATAGCTGTCCGAGGCTGGAATCGAACCTAGTGTCCTGGCGTTGTGAGGCAGCAGTGCTAACCACTGAGCCAACGTGCCACCCCTCTCTCCTATCCTCTCCCAAAATCTTTGACCTGATTCATCTCTTTTGTGAGGTAAATCAGTAAAGATATGGAAATTATATACAGTGGAACCTCGATTATCTGGCATTCGATTATCTGAATTTCTGATTATCTGGCAAGATCGCAAGGTTCCAACGCTCAGCTAAACTATGTTATCCAGCATTCGATTAACCAAATGAAATACTCCCTGCCCATGTCCTTTGGATAATCGAGGTTCTTCTGTAGATAAAGTTCGTGATTTTGCTTGTTCTTTGTTGGTTTTCATTAAATCAGAGATTCACTCAATCTGACTGAAGGAATTTGCAATGGTGTAAGTGTGAGAGAATTAAGAGGTGGTTAAACTTCTTCTGCTCCATTATTAATGTTGGATACGGTTGTTAGTTTCCCAAGGAAAAAAAGAAGTGGTCCATCTAGACATTGTTGTTCTTTATAGAAAGTAGCTTATTTCTGGGTAGTTTTGACATGTTCTTCAAGGTTCTGTTCCAATACATGAATATACATATTGTGTTGGGAATGATTTGATTTATTGCTTGGTATTTTCTTTAGATTTCTGAGAAGTGGCTCTTTTGCTACAATTAAGACTTTGTTGTTGGAAAGCTGGACTATCTTGTGAGATTTTGGAAACTTTTGGAAATGTTTTATTTTCACAAGAATCAGCAAAATTTCTTTAGAAAAATGGTTAAAAGCTTCTGAGTTCAGTTCAAAGGAGACATGGCTGAAATCTGATGTAAGGGTACTTTCTTCTGGAAAAGGAAATTGTTCAGAACTGTTAAGGAATATAGTATCTGAGAGTAAGAATCTCAGTTGTGTGAGTCAGAGAAAGGCTTCACAGATCACGGGACCAAAACTGAAAAAAAGGTTAAACCTATAGATTTGATAGGGAAGAAAAGTTTCTTTGGAATTTGATAAACTGTAAAGTGGTCATGTTGTGAAGTAAATGGGATTTTATTTTTCCAAATGTTTTGAGAATATGTATAAATGTTAGTCAACATTTGTAAAAAAAGGGAAAAGGTGGAAAGAGATATTATGTAAAGACTTCAGGACCCTGGACAACCTTGCAATGATCTTACAGAGCTGCATACCTCTGAACGTGAACAACACAGTGTAGGTGGAGTTAGAACACGACCAGACTAGACCATGCTACATGAGACTAGAACCTCACAGAGTCTTGTGAGCACATGGACATGAACACACAAGGACAGATTAGTCCTCACCTAATATAACTGTAGGATCAGAGGCTGGTAAATCTACAATTGCCATGTATAGCAACATTTAGTATTAATTGTAATAAATACTTTGTAATACTTTAGCCCAAAAACAATTTTTGAATATAGTTCCTCCCTGATCAGTCTGACTCAAACTCAAGCTCATCGTCTGGTACCAAACTGCTTGATAAAAATATTATTAAAAATTGCTATTAAAATCATTGCGCAAAACACAAGTGAAATCTTCCCAGCCTCTGAATGATGTGAGCACTTATTACAAAGTTGGGTAAATTATGTGAGGTGACTAGTAAGGAGTTTCTCGACACCTAGAGTAAAAAGATCCATTTTCCAGCCAGCCATTGGATAGCAAGATGAGAATCTCATTGCTGAGAATGTGAGAGGCCTATTTACATCCATTAACAGCTCATTATTACACAATCTTACCTCATGCAGTTTCTCCTTCTCCATCTTGATAGATAGAAACTATAACCAAGAATTCCCAACATGAAAGTCAGAGCAGGTACCTGTGACTCCAAACATCCATCTTGGACACCAAGTACCAACATCTCAGGGCACACGCCATTGGCAGTGGCTGTAGACAACCACATCCATAGATGTTGGCATCCAACATGTAACTAGCCACTTTGCACTCTTTCGGCACATCTCTGATCCACTTGGAAGATGATTCTGCACTTTGGAGTGCTGCTGCCAAAGCCACATTGCGGGCAGGGACAGGTGCCTATATCATGAATTCGATGACGTTGCATCTCAGGGATCATCGCTTGCTTTCTTTGCGCTCACTCACTTCCTACCCCCTTAGATGGCCTCAGCATTCCTGTCTTGCTTGCCTTTTTGCAATGTTGTCCCCTCACTGTCAAGGTACCTCTGTACTGAATTGCTGTTTAAGACAAAGTCAGGCAGCTGGTTATACTTGGCAGCAAAGGTTAGTGAAGGGGCTGGATGTGTTGCCGTATGGCACTGTGTGACATCAATTTCACATCTGCACCCCTCCACCTGTCCTGGCTTTTCCGACCCTACTGTGGACCTTTTCTCCTGGAATGAGACAAACAGAGGGATTGAGAGAGATGAAAGTGGCTGACACAATTGTTAGTGCTAGTGCAGATGGTGGAAAAGTGGCAAGGTGCCCCGAGTGAGAGTAAGAAGTGCACACAGCATGCAGGATAAGTAGGTTTCAGGGGGGCATGTGTGAATGAGAGCAAATGGCAAAGTTGCTACATGCAATAGTGAGAGGGATGAGCATGATCCTTAGTGCAAGGTGGGTACAGAGAGGTGGTGAAGGTGTGGTATTGGAAAGAAGAAGGTGGCACTTGCCCCAGTGAAGGACTGACCTTCTTGCAGCACTGCTGGGCATTTCTTCAGCCTTTGGAGACAGCACTGAGCCAGGTGGAAACCTCAGACCAGGGTCTGGTACCGTAGTCTCCTCAACTGGTCATGGATGAATGAGCCAGCCCTCGTCTGCACTGTCTGCCCACCAGGATGTTTGTAAACTGGTGAGACATGTGTGTGGCTAATAAAACAAAGCAGGCAGAGCAGTTCTGGACTGACAGCATTTCGACCAGGTGCACAATTCCCCATCAAAGGTGGGCCTGGTACCCAGAGTCCCAGGACGTCCTGGAGTACGTCCAGCTCGGACAAGTGAAATAATATGAAAAGCAATGCACTTTAGGGGCACAGCTAACAAGGGGACTTTGGGGAAGATAAAACGATAAAACGATAAAACCTGTGAGGCTTCATGGAGAGATACCCACCAAGAAATTCACCAAAAATGACACTCAATCAATTTCTTGAAAGATTCCATTCGATAATAATGAACAAATAACATGAGAGCTACACTTCAACAGTGAAATGAGAAGGAGCAGCAAATGTGAAAGAAGTTGTAGTTTTTGAGTGAATTGTTATTGAGTGTTTTTGTCTCCTTTTTTTGGCTTTCCTCTTTTCTGCTCTATTTCATGTCTGATGGTCACTCAAAACCCAGGAGTGTATAGTGGCGACGCCCTGGGTTTCCCTATTGACAGGTACTGCCCCTAGCCCCCAATGTAAAGTGCCAGGCTCAAGCTCTGAAACTGTAAGAGTGACACCAAATCCCTCCACTACCCACACCTGCCAACACTTACCTACAGTCTCACTCACTCTGCTTGTCCTCTCCAATGATTATACCTTTCATCTTTTATCCTCAACAAATTTCTCTTTTCCTGCTCTCATTCCATTATCCCAGTGTCAATTCTCTCCCCTCCCTGACATCAGATCAAATCAGCACTGGAATAGTGTGAGGAAATGCCATCTGGCCAGAGGTGGGGGCCTCCTACTCAATCTGGAACGAAGTAGAGAGGGTCTCAGATTAGACATACATTGATCTGCAATGCCAATGTACAACTCAATGCTACTGTCCAATCTGCATGCTGCCAGTGAATGCAAATACTGTCAAAACAAAATTGGCAATGCAAATCAGAAAAAAAAACAGTTCCCCAACAAATAAATAACGTTACAAGAAAATGATGCTAAGTGTGGCAGCTTAAAGTGAGGGCTTACTGTAATTAGGTGGTCAGATTGTTAAAATATCTGAGACATCTCTTACAGAAAGGAAATAGGAAAGACTCAGCCTATTGTAAACTTCAAAGGTAAAAGTGAATCTTCATGATCTTTTCTTCCTCAGCAGATCACTTTGTCTTCCCCTCCCCCACCCATCCCTCCAACAATCTTCCAACAGCTGTTGGCTGCTCTTTAAATGATTAGTGTAAAACTTGCCTCCTCGCAGCCCATAAAATTAGAGTGCATCATCATGGGAAGGTGGCAGTATTTTTTGATACGTCTTCTGTTCTCCCTCTGCCCCCCACTGAGCAGTTAACAATGGCAGCTTGTTTGAAGGTGAGATGTGCACTTTCAGAAAGTGCCCAGTGCCATCTAGGAGGTGGTGTCGGCTTTTACTTTAAGCTGCTTTAATGACTCTGTTAATTTTACCATTAGCTCAAAAGTGTTCAAATTAAGTTGCTCCGTGCATTGAGATTGCTTCGGCAATGATCAAAAGTAAGATTTGAAGGCATTCCTATTTTACATAGCTTTGAAACAATCAGTATTTAAAAGGGAGCTCTACCATTCATTGCAAAAATAACTTAGTTAAAGAGTTAACGGTGTGGAATATTTGAGCTGCAGTAAAAAAAAACCAGACAGAAACTAGTAAGTGATGTTTGATATGCTTCTGTAGCATTCAACTTGTGGTGCTGAATGATAAGAGGATTGCACACTAATATTTGTGATCTTTCCATAAAATGAACTGCACTATAAAATCATCCACACTGACATAAGGAAAATCGGCTGGTGTTTAAAATGAGCCTCCCCAGTGAATCTTTTCATGACTGACTGCACGCTCAGCTTCCCCAACTTGTTCTGCTGCCAGGGATTTCAGCAACTGGGTACTGTGACTCATTACAACTCTATTGTTGACCTCCTTCCACCCTCTCCAGCTCTGAACTATTTGTTGCAGTTTTTGTTATTTTCATCTGATTGTGAGCTGTGAATGACTGTCTTTCTTTCTCTCTCTGTTTTGTTACTGGTCCTGCATGTGAAGAAGATTAAACTAATATCAGCTGTCAAACAAAGCACGACTTCCTGTTATGGCAATATATGCGTACAGAGATTACACTTTTTGTCATTCTAATACTGAATACACATGTGCCTGTGTGCAGGGTTTCATCTCAATCTTTTCAGGATTACCAGGAAAATACAGACCTGTAAACAGGTTAATGTTTTTAGAACTGCTAGCTATAGTTCCTTCAATAGACCTATATTCTCACCTTCAGTACACCTGCTTTTGATTTACTGAGGAGAAAGTGAGGTCTGCAGACGCTGGAGATCAGAGCTGAAAATGTGTTGCTGGAAAAGCGCAGCAGGTCAGGCAGCATCCAGGGAACAGGAGAATCGACGTTTCGGGCATAAGCCCTTCTTCAGGAATGAAGAAGGGCTTATGCCCGAAACGTCGATTCTCCTGATCCCTGGATGCTGCCTGACCTGCTGCGCTTTTCCAGCAACACATTTTCAGCTGCTTTTGATTTACATCTATCAATATTCAAACAAAATCTTTGCTGTCTCTGTTCAAACACAATCAGAAGGACAGTCACCACATTGGTCAGAGGCCAACTCGAATTTTCCAGTCATCCTCTGGGAACTCAGTCACGGCTGCCTAGGGATGACCCAGCTAGCAGACTGGGTGGGCCAAGACTCCTGGATCAGTTGCATGCCTAGTCGCCCCAGACCTATCTAGCCCCATCTGCAGCCCAGGCTACTCGGTGGAGAGATATAGCGGGATGGGGGAGCTGTAGCCATTTTAATTTCAAAAGTATTCAGGGGTCACCTCAAGATGCAGGCTGCAATTCCTTCAGTCCAAAAGGCTCCTAATATCAAGAGCCTACCCACTGTTCCTAACTGGACTATGACTATGCCCTCTGAACACTAAATAAAGACCAAAGTAAGTGCGGATGCTGGAAATCAGAAACAAAAGCAGAAATTGCTGCAAAAGCTCCTTGTTCTGAGGAAGGGTTGCTGGTCCCGAAACATTAACTCTGATTTCTCTTCATAGATGCTAGCAAACCTGCTGAGCTTTTCCAGAAATTTATGTTCCTGTGGCCACTAATTGGAACATTTTGCAAAAAAACACTTTTGTGCAGGGTTGAGACTTGCATTTGACCCAGATGCGTAGGCCCTGGCACCAAACAGAAAACCCTGCCTCAAATCTCTGGCCTGTTATTCCAGACCAAACAGAAGCAGTTCTGTCACTGATATGTGGATATGTTAAGCTCTATTGATATGGTCTAGGACTGCAGATGTCCAGGTAATTTTCCATCAGTTCAACCATAAAATGCTGTTTTTGGGAGGAAAAAGAACTCACATGAAGGGAGTAAAAAAATTTAACTTTGCAAAGTATCCAATAAAAACAACCATGTACTAAAAAGATTCCAGTTTAAGAGCTGGGCCACGTTTGATTCTATTTCAAAGAGATGGACTTTGCAAAAGAGCAAATCCAATCGAAATATGATATAAATTGGCCAGGTAACAATTGAAATAGTTTGGTGTTAATGAAACAATCACATGAAACAAGTGCATATGGAAAGCACTTCTGACTATTTGATCCAGAAGAACAGGCTAGTAACTGGATGAGGAGGCCCAGGTTCAAGACCCACCTAATCTAGAGGTGTGTGATTAAAAATCTGAACAGGTTGTTTGAAAATATTTGTTTTTTAGAAACAAACCTGCAGAATCCTTGCATTCTGCACCTCCTACATGCCGGTTGAACACCTGCTCTCTTAACAAGAGCATCAATGATGTCTATAACTGAAAAATAATGACAAACTCTGTCTTTTGCTGTTTCAATTCGCTCTATATTGTAATAGTATCCCAAAAAAAATGCCTTCTTTGAATTTTCAACAAATTAATGCTAGCCTTGCCCGCTGTAAATCTTCACTGCATATTTATTGGGGTGCTTCTCAGCTGTCACTGCCAAAGACTATAACTGGCCTGTGAGTAATGCCTCTTGCAGTTCTGCTGACTGCCAAGTTATGCTCTGTTTACCGACTCTCCAATATAATCTTTCTTCTGTGGGCTGAGTTGACTTTGACAGTCACTTGTGAAAAAATATTTTCAAATAACTTCATCCTCCTAGAATGCCTATGTAGTTCTACACTGCCAGCAACAACCTGAAATGGTTGTTTTTCATCTTCCCACAGATTTTCTTTTGTTTGCCTTCGGGTTTTGCAAATGTATTATTTCAGCTGAGAATTCAATGTGTTAATGGTCTTTATATCTTGACTGCACAGAAGAATGACTAATGCTACATCTCCCCCCCCCACCCATCACAATGAGCATCTATCTCCATCCTGTGAGTTTTAAAAAGCAAGGCAAGCAATTTGTCCAGCACCTACTCACTTTAGGTGACAACAATTAATTAGCTGAAGAGGAAAAGAAGTATTAATTCTAACACTGGGTGGTGTGTCTGCTGTTGAAAAACACTGCTAACTAGAGAGCATTGGGCCTGTGGGTTTGGCACCTACCTTGGGAAACATTTGCTCAGTTTCTTCCTGCACTTTCCTTTGTTTGCTCACGAGATAATTTATGTGCTGGAAGCTGGATAATCCTGGAAGCCCAGCCTGTGGGAATATGAATGAATACAAACGGTGGTGAAAATATAGATGGGAAAGAACTTTCATCAGTAATCGCTTACCTCCTTCAAAAGCTGCTGTGTCATAAACCACAGAGTTTTATACTTTTCCCTTTGAAAGTTTTGTAAACTCACGTTTGTAAAAAAGATTTAAATAATTGTTCTATTAAAGTGAAGTAAAATAACTTTGTCAGAAGAAATAATGATAAACAGATATTATTTTGATCTTCTGTAATAAGTGTAGTTTTGATAAAGATGCAAATTCTTTTTTTGTGTCGTATTAGAAGGCACTGTCTGGACTTGGCATATAAAAGAGGTTGTAGATTCGATTCCTGACCAGTGCTGAGTTAACTAGAACTCATTTATTTAATTAGTCTCAGTGTTTTCAAACTAATAAGAGAGAGCTCTTGTGGTATAGTGGTAATGTCCTTACCTCTAAGCCAAAGGCCTGTATTAAATGTCACCTGCTCCAGAAGTGTGCAGCCCCATACAGTTGAATAGCAGTTGCCATTCAATGCCATGATACCATAATATGATGAGAGTCAAGAGGCCGAAAATTTTAAAATCCTCATGCCAAGGATTCTTGGACTGTCTTGATTAATGTTTTGGGTGAAACTCTTGCAGCCTCTGTTTTCTATACTTTACAAATGTGCACTCCTGGAAGTGTCGAGGAACTTACACATGTCCCTTTCATGAATGATATTATCTACTTTCCTATACCTGTTCAACATTAAACCCTGCTGTGTTGAATTATACACCTGTAGATTTAGCAATGGGCACTGTATGGAGTTGTCTAAAAGTGAAGATAATCTTCTCATCGTTGGCTACCTCCCAAACAAATTAAATACAGAAAACACAGGTTATTGTAATTAAACTTCCACGCAAGGTAAGCAAACCTATTACCAGAGTAATTTATGCAGGCATCTGGTAATCAAAGTTACTGATGAATTTGGCATTAAGAATAAGTAACTCTTAATGTAATGCCATTTTATAATAGATTTCCAGACACACTAGTCAAGATCAGAGAATGAATTCTATAAATCTACATTGCTGAAGGGATCCTCTCACGTTCTGGCTGAGTCAATTTGAAACGTGACTCATTTCTAATTTATGCAACAGGAAAGCTCACTCCTGCTCAAGACTGCATATGCATAAATTAAGCAAGTAAATAAATATTGTTTGCTTCATTTCTGTACTGCTCCTCCCTCTCTTTCTACTCTCCTCCCTCAGTCTGAGTGGCCACATTGTATGACTAGCAACCTGGAACACATTTTCACCCAGTCAGAAATATTTTGAAAATGGAGGGCATGTGCTAATTCCAGGCTTCTTGACCTAATTTTTCCAGTTTCCACAGGGATAGGGAGCAGGGATTCATGATGTGGCCATAACTTGAACTTCTGACTCGCTTGCTCCATTGCAGAAATAGATATACCATCATCATCCACAATTTTCATGGGCTTGGATCGGTTTTCAAAAGGACTCATGGTTTATGGTACCACAAAGGTGGTGCATTATGGCCCCCCTTGCCAACTGTGTGCCCACTCACCCCATAAGGCACTCATGCCCCATACCAGGCTACATCCTCCACCCAGTCCTAATGACATCTCATACCCAAAATTTAACTGATGGCATTTGCAGGCATTAGATTAAATTAGATTCCCTACAGTGTGGAAACAGGCTCTTCGACTCAACAAGTCCACACCGACCCTCCGAAGAGTAACCCATCCAGACCCATTTCCCTCTGACAAATGCACCTAACACTGTAGGCAATTTGGCATGGCCAATTCACCTGACCTGCACATCTTTGGACTATGGGAGGAAACCGGAGCACCCAGAGGAAACCCACACAAACACGGGAAGAATGTACAAACTCCACACAGACAGTTGCCTGAGGCTGGAATCGAACCTGAGTCCCTGGTGCTGAGAGGCAGCAGTGCTAACCACTGAACCACTGTGCTGCCCCTATGTTTACCCATGGAAGCCTACTTGAACCAGCTAATCTTAAACTTAAATTTCATTTACAAAAATAGTTATTCATGCATTGTTTTCAAATTACTGATGAAAAGAAATTTACAAGGATATTGCCAGGACTAGTAGTCCTGAGTTATAGGGAGAAGACTGTATTCCGCGGAATGTACGAGAATGAAGGGTAACCTTATTGAGGTGTATAAAATCATGGGAGGTATAGATAGGATGAATGAATCCCCATCCCAGGGACGGGGAATTGAAAACTGGAGGGCATAGCTTTAAGATGAGAGGGGAAAGATTTAAGAAGGATGTGAGGGGCAACTTCTTCTGCAGACAGCGGTGCATACATGGAATGGACTGCCTGAGAAAGTGGCCACTGCCTACACTTTCGAGGCAGGTACAATAGCAACATTTCAAAACAATTTGGATAGGTACATGGATGGTAAGGTTTACAGGCATATGGATCAAATGTGGGCAATTGGAAATAGCTGAGTGGGCATGCTGTCTTGTTACTATAGAGTCCATTACATAATACAGTGAGTGGATAGACATGGAAGTACTAATAGTTTGGCATGGGAGAATAAATAGTCCAGAAGATGAGGGGCATGGCTTGCCACAGATGGGGCATGAGGGGCTTGTTGTTTGGTGGGGGGAATGAGGTACCATGAAGGGTAGCTGGAAATTCCCAGGGGATGTGTAGGAAGTGGTTGGTGAGGTCTAGAGAGCCTTGCTGTTTTTATTATGAGTGGACCAAAGTCATACAGCTCCAAAGCAGGCTCTCTCTCGCTCTCTCTCTCTCTCTCTCTCTCTCTCTCTCTCTCTCTCTCTCACACACACACACACACACACACACACACACACACACACGTCACTTTTGTACTCAGCTCTTTTTTTGGGCTGACGAGTGAGAGGATCACATATACCTGAAAACTAAACTGGAAAAGGGAAATTTGGACTGTGATGTTTTACACACACATACATAAAACATACATCCAACGTGGAATTGAATGATGTTCATTCACTTTTTACACAAGAACATCCTTTAGAGAAACTGGATTTGACACTTTTGTAAAGCTAGCTATGACTCCAATCAGCAAAGAATTTGTCCCTGATTCTCATTGACTCCAGTATTGTCAGGCTTCTAAATACCACACTCAACCAACTACAAGGGCAATCACCTTCATTTCCCCTCCGGGGTTCAGCTCTTTTATCCATGCCCAGACCAAGGATGTAATGAAGTCAGCAGCAGAGCAGAGCTGGTGGAACCCAAATGTCAATGAGCAGATTATTGCTCAGAAATTGTCACTTGATAGCACTGTTGATGGCACCTTCCATCACTTCACTAATTATCGAGAATAAGTTTGGATCAGAAATTGGCTAGCTGAAAGAAGACAGAGGGTGGTGGTTGATGGGAAATGTTCATCCTAGAGTTCAGTTACTAGTAGTGTATGCAAGGATCTGTTTTGGGGCCATTGCTGTTTGTCATTTTTATAAATGACCTGGATGAGGGTGCAGAAGGATGGATTAGTAAATTTGCAGATGATGCCAAGGTCAGTAAAGTTGTGGATAGTGATGAAGAATGTTGTGGGTTATGGAGGGACATAGATAAGCTGCAGAGCTGGGCTGAGAGGTGGCAAATGGAGTTTAATGTGGAAACATGTGAGATGATTCACTTTGGAAGGAGCAACAGGAATGCAGAGTACTTGGCTATTGGTAAGATTCTTGGTAGTGTAAATGAACAAAGAGGTCTTGGTGTTCATGTAGAAAGATCCCTGAAAGTTACCAGCCAGGTTGATAGGGTTGTCAAGAAGTTGTGTTAGCTTTTATTAGTAGAGGGATTCAGTTTTGGAGCCATGTGGTCATGCTGCAGCTGTACAAAACTCTGGTGTGGCCACATTTGGAGTATTGCATACAGTTCTGATCACCGCATTATTGGAAGGATGTGGAAACATTGGAAAGGGTTCAGAGAAGATTTACTGGGATGTTGCCTGATATGGGGGATAGGTCTTACAATGAATGGCTAAGGGACTTGAGGCTGTTTTCATTAGAGAGGAGATGGTTGAGAGGTGACTTAATTGAGACATACAAGATAATCAGAGGGTTAGATAGGGTGGTCAGGTAGAGCCTTTGTCCTCCGATATTGATGGCTAGCACAAGGGGGACATAGCTTTAAATTGAGGGGTGATAGATATAGGACAGATGTCAGACGTAGTTTCTTTACTCAGAGTAGTAGGAGCGTGGAACACGCTGCCTGCGACAGTGGTAGACTTGCCAACTTTAAGAACAATTAAATGGTTATTGGATCAGCATATGGACAAGAATGGTATAGTGTAGGTTAGATGGGCTTCAGATTGGTTCCACAGGTCAGCGCAACATCGACAGCCTGTACTGCGTTGTAATGTTCTATGTTCATGGCTGATTTTGGGTTTCAACTCCACTTTCCCATGGATTTCTTACATCATGTGATTTATTAATACACCAAAAATATGTCTGCTTCAGACTTAAATATATTCAATGATGGAGTATCCACAACCTTCTGTGATAGAGAATTCTATAGATTCACAATTTTTTAATGAAGTAATTTCTCCTCAGTTCTAAATGATCAACCTCTTATCTGGAAATGATGCCTCTTTGTTTTCTAAATTTCTATAGAGGCAAACTATCCTCTAAGTATCTGTCACATCTAGTCACAACCTTGAATGTTTCAATTAGATCACCTCCTCAGGGAAGGTAATGGCCTACTGGTGTTATTACTGGACGTTAACCCAGAGAACCAATAGTGTTCTGGGGACCTAGGTTCGAATCCCACCATGGCAGATGGTGGTGTTTGAATTCAATAAAACTCTGGAATTAAGAGTCTAATGACGACCATGAATCCACTGGAAAAACCCATCTGCTTGAATAATGTTCTTTAGAGAATGAAACTGCTATCCTTACCTGGTCTGGACTACATGTAACTCCAGACTCACAGCAATGTGGTTGACTCTTAACCGCTCTCTGGGTAATTAGGGATGAGCAATAAATGCTAGCCTAGCCAGTGATGCCCTCATTCCGTGATGAAACAAAGAGAAAACAATTCTTCCAAACTCCAGAGAATGCAGACCCTGGGACTAATCGAGTAAGTTTATGGTATAGTGCTTCTAATACATGTATATTCTTCCTTAAATATGAAGATCAAAATTGCACACAGTACTCCAGGTGTGTGGTTTCACTAGAGTACCATTCAATTGTATTATTCTTGGGACTGCAATTGCCTTTGTAATAAAGGCCTACATTACCTTTGTTTTCTTAATTGCTTGCTTCTTACCTTTTCTTTTCCTTCTGTGAATACACCCAGGTCTCTCTGAACATCAATATTTCATGCCTTATAGAAATTATTTGGCTTTTCCAGCCTTTCAACCAAAATGAATAACCTCACACATCGCCACATTATTTTCCATCTGCACCAATGTTGCCCACTCACTTAATCTGTCTGTATCTCCTTATAGCCACTTTGCGCTTCCTCATAGCAGACATTTTCTTACCTTTCCATCATCAACAAACTTGGATACATTTCTCTCCATTTCCTGGACTAGATATTTTTAATCAACTTGTTACAACACAGTTCCGCAGCAGGTGGGACTTGAACCCAGGTCTTTTGGTCTCTCTCCTGCTCTAAGATTGTATAGATTGTAAATAGCCAAAAGCTTCAGAACTGATCCTGTGGCACTTTACTCATCACAGTGGTAATTAATCACTTATCAAACAGGTAAAGAGACACTCGAAGAACTGCTCTCACTTCCAGCAAAATATATTATTGTTAAGAGGAGGGCTGGAGATTTTCAAAACTGGATTTTACCTCAATGCTGTTCCATCTCCCCTTCTCCCAACTTTCAAAAAAATTGTGTCCTCCCAGACCCGGGAATTTCAAATCTTCAATGTCATATTTGAGAAGGTGCTGCTCGATGAATTGTGTGGTTGATTATGTGGTCCATAGCAAGCCTGAGGTTGTTATAGCTCACACACTAAATATTGCAATCTAGCCACAGAGAGCATGTTGTTGGAACAGGGGCAGCAAATGGCCTTACTGTAAATGGAAAAGACTCTCCAAGTTTTCATTTTGCACTACACCAATCCATGAAATACCATATTCAAGGAATCAATTTTACTTCAAGTTAAAGACAGATGTGCAAAATACATATTTAAATTATTACAAATTGCAGACATTTTGAAAACATTCAGGAAAAAAAATTCTTGATAAAGGTTCCATAATCATTGCAAACAAAACTTAGTCTATTCCCCTTTAAGAGCTCCAACCCCAATCAAATCAATTAAAAATACATATTGCTGCAACATGTTGCTATGTTTGAATCTTTTGGGCATTAATACAGTTGCAACCTTCACAGCTAGTATATGTAAGCACCAGCTCCTTATATTCTAGTTTTCCCATATACTGTTAAAACTAGATTTGTATTCTCATGTTATCTGTACCACACAGCTGTGAGTAAACGCTGCCCATTACCTTGTACTTAGGATCTCTTTCAGCACACATTTTTGCACCCACCAGCCAAAGTGTGCCAGCACTGGAGTGAGTAGTGTTATCGGGTGTTAGCTGCACAGCTCAAAGACTGCTCTGAAAAGTATCACATCATTAGCATGCTCTTTAGAACTTTAAAATCCAGTTCTTCACACCAAACCAGATTAAATTGGAAAAGGATCAGTCGTGATTTTAGCTAGGTGAACACAACAAAATAAGGCTACAGTTTCTATCTTGTTATGAATGTAATCTGGTCTGCAGTAACAAAGATATTCCAATCTTAGTATCGCTTATTCTTCATGGAATGAATTGAATTCATTTGTTCCAACTGCAAAATGATAAAGTTCACACATCTAAGGGTGTTGATAGTAACATTTTCCAAGTTGAACACAGGCTAATATTAAGTGCACAGAATTAGTGGTAGCCTGGGCTCTCATATTTTCAGTGCTAATTCCAAAATGGACAGGGTGATTGGGACACGCAGAAGAGATTGTACTGATTTACTGTATCTTAACATTAGGCAAAGTAGCATAGCAATTATTTAAATTAAGATTTTAATCCTTATATTTTTTTCTACCAACGTAAGTTGAGTGAGTTCTCCAATGGCATCTCACCAGGATCCTGCCATTTTAACCAGCCAATCTGAGCATGCACTAAGGAACTAAAGTTAGCGGGTTTCTTAATTAATGATACAAATCAAAGACTCTTTGTCGAACAAACAGACCTAGGAGTGCAAGTGCCTATTTCCTTGAAAGTGGATTCACCGGTAGATAGGTGCAAAAGGTGTTTGGCACGTTTGCCTTCATTGACAGTGCGCTGAGTATAGGAATTGGGATGTCATGTTATGGCTGTACAGGACATTGGTGACATTATTGGACTCTGATTCTCTGGCCTGCCTTTACTGCCTATTGAACAGTGAGAAGGTTTATACATCATAATCAAGATAAAGCTATTTCTCCTCCCTTGTGGAATCTGGAGAATCACTTATTCAAATACTCCGCAGGTACCTTGGACCAGTATGCCACCACCGTCATAGACTTTATCAGCAAATGTGTGGAGGACTGCATACTGAAGAAGTCAGTCCGGGTGTACCCCAACAGGAAACCCTGGATGAATCAGGATATACAGAACATTCTAAAAAGTAGGCATGAGGCCTTCAGATCAGGAGACCCACTCAAATATAAGGAATCCAAGCATGACCTTCGCAGAGCCATTAAGACAGCCATGGACCAATACCAATCCAATCTAGAGACCCAGACAGACACCTGGTGATTATGGCAAGGATTGAATGACCCCACAGGTTCCAAAAAAGAGACAGTGCAAAATAGCAGACGATGACACATCCCTCCCAGATCGTCTCAGCGCCTTCTATGCTTACTTTTTTGAGAATTATTTGAGCAGAAGTAATACTTATTCCGACAAGTCCTGATGAACCTATCCCAACAGTCACTGCATCAGAGGTCAGATCAGTTTTCCTTTGTGTGAATCCAAAGAATGCCATGGGACCAAACAGAGTACCAGGCCGTGCTCTCAGAGCATGCGCAGATCAACTAGCAGAGGTCTTCGCAGACATCTTCAACCTCTCCCTGCAGTAGGCCACTGTCCCTGCCTGTTTCAAGAGGGCCAACATCATCCCTATGCCTAAGAAGGCTCATGCAGCAAGTCTCAATGACTATGTCCAGTGGCCCTAACTTCAGTGGTCATGAAATGCTTTGAAAGGCTGGTCATGGCATTAAGCAACTCCAGTTTCCCCACTACTCTTGACCCACTCCAATTTGCCTATCGGACCAACAGATCCACATCAGATGCTATATCACTTGCCCTTCAATCCTCCCTAGAACATCTTGACACCAAGAAACAGCTACGTAAGAATCCTACTCATTGATTACAGTTCAGCCTTCGACACTATTATTCCCTCAAAACCGATTACTAAATTTAGTGATCTCGGACTAAGCCCCACTCTCTGCAACTGGATCCTCAGTTTCCTGACCCACAGGCCACAGTCAGTGAAGATTGGGAACAATATTTCATCCTCACTAACACTCAACACTGAAGTCCCCCAGGGGTGCATATTTAGCCCCCTACTGTACTCACTGTATACCCATGACTATGTCACCAAATACCAGACTAATGCCATTTACAAGTTCACTGATGACATTACCATAGTCGGTCAAAACTCAGACGGCAATGAAACAGACTACAGACAGGACGTGGAAGACCTGGAAAAATAGTGCAGAGAACAATCTAGCTCTTAATGCCAGCAAAACCAAGGAACTCATTATTGACTTTCAGCAGGGTGTTACTCATGCCCCCCTACACATTAACAGCACAGAGGTGGAACGAGTGGAGAGTGTCAAGCTCCTGGGAGCAGTCATCCAGAACAAGCTTTCTTGGACCCTTCATGTGGACACACTGATTACAAAGGCCTAAAAATTTCTCTTCTTCCTCAGGCATAAGGCGATACCCTTGCCAACTTTTATTGGTGTGCCATCGAGAGCATTCTGTCTGGATGTATCATTACCTGGTATGGCAACTGTACCATTCAAGACGGGAGAGGGTTACAGAGAATGGTGAACTCGGCCCGGACATTCATAAAGACCAATCTCCCATCTATAGAATCCACCTACCAGGCCCGCTGTCAAGAAACGGCCACCAGCATTGTCGAAGATCCATCCCACCCTGGCAATGTTTTTCTACAATTTCTACCATCGGGGAGAAGGTACAGAAGCCTGAACACACACACCAGCCGGTTTCGAAACAGTTTCTACACTACTGTTGTTCGAATACTGAATGGACTCACAAATTCTTAACATTCACCTGTACCTGTGTTTTTGTTTTTGCTGCTATTTACCTATTATTTACTTATCTATGCTACTTAATATGTGATCTGCCTGTATTGCTCACAAGACAAAGCTTTTCACTGTGCCTCGGTTCACATGACAATAAGTTTGGACTTCAGCAAGGCATTTGACAAGGTTCTGCATGGTAGACTGGCTAATAAGATTAGATCACCTGAGATCTAGGGGACCTAGCCAATTGAAACAAAATTGGCTTGAAAGTAGAAGACAGAAGGTGACGGTGGAGGGTTGTTTTTTTTGGACTGGAGGCTAAGACCAGTGGAGTGTCATAAGGATCAGTGCTGACACCAGCAATTTTCATCATTCATATAAATGATTTTGATGTGAATTTAGGAGGTATGGTTTGCAGATAATACTAAAATTGGTGGTGTATTGGACAGTGAAGAAGATTATCTGAGAGCACAATGGGTCATTGATCAGATGGGCCAATGGGCTGAGGATAGGCAGATGGAGATTAATTTAGATAAATGTAAGGTGTTGCTTTTTGGTACAGCAAACCAGGGCAGGACTTATACACTTAATAGTAGGGCCCTGGGAAGTTTGCCGAACAAAGAGACCTGGGGTGCAGGTGCATAGTTCTCTGAAAGTGGAGTCGTAGGTAGATAGGGTGGTGAAGGCAGGGTTTGGCATGCTTGCCTTTATTGGTCAGTGCATTGAGTATAGAAGTTGGGATATCATGTTGTGGCTGTAAAGAACATTGGTAAGGCCAATTTTGGAATACTGCATTCAATTCTGGTCGCCTTTCTGCAGGAAGCAAGTTGTTAAACTTGTGTGCAGGAAAGCTTTACAAGGATGTTACTGGGACTGGAGGTTTTCAGCCAGAGGGAAAGGCTGAATAAGCTGAATAAGAGTTGGAGACTGAGGAGTGATCTTATTGAAGTTTATAAAATAGGATGAATAACCAATGTCTTTTTGCTAGGGTGGGACTGTCCAAAACTAGAGGGCGTAGGTTTAAGGTGAGAGGGGAAAGATTTAAAAAAGACCTGAGGAGTAACCTTTACATGCAGGAGATGGTGCATGTATGGAACGAGCTGCCAGAGGAAGTGGTGGAGGCTGGTACAATTACATTTAAAAGGCATCTGGATGGGTAGATGAATAGGAAGGGATATGGGTCAAATGCTGGCAAATGGGACT
Source organism: Chiloscyllium plagiosum (assembly GCF_004010195.1). Taxonomy (NCBI): domain Eukaryota; kingdom Metazoa; phylum Chordata; class Chondrichthyes; order Orectolobiformes; family Hemiscylliidae; genus Chiloscyllium; species Chiloscyllium plagiosum. The sequence goes on from NC_057718.1 coordinate 64,165,910, forward strand.
AGATCAGATTCAGATGCCTGGTCGGTGAAGATGAGTTGGACTGAAAAGTCTGTTCCCATGCTGAATGGCTCTACAAGGTCGGGTCTCCATTTTGTGAGGCCAAGCCTGGAAGCTAATGAATAATATTATGGCCCCAACATTTGTGGGCAGGTCTGGAATGACATAAACCAAAACTGATCTGAAGCATATATTTTGGCATAGATATGCACAATAGTTCCTCATCATATCTTAGAAGGGCAACTCCTGGAAGGCAGCTGGCTAACAGGCCGACAAATGAACAGGGATAGGCCAAATTTGGGAGCACTAGAAGATGGGGCTGAGGGAGCAGAAAGAGATCTAAGATTGCCAACAAGAGGAATGAGAGGAAAGCTTAAAGTCAGGAGAGCTGGAGAGAACAAAGGACTTCGGAACCGAAGCAAGCCATTTGGCTTTGTGAGCATGCTCCACCATTCAATAACATAATGGCTTACCTGGTCTCAACTCCATTCTCCTGTCTGGCAACCTATAACCCTCAACTCAAAATTTGACTCTGCCTTGAGTAAATCCACTGACTGAGCCTTCACCATTAACTTCATGGTCACTTTGAATGACCTTCTGAGAGAAAAAAACTCCACCTTTTTATTTTAAACTATGTCCCCTAGTTCTGGTCTCTCCCACAGGAGGAAACAGGAGGACCTATTAATAATCCTCTTAGGATCTCATATGTTTCAATAACATCAACTCTAATTCTTTGAAACTCCAATGGATATAGGTTCAACGTTTCTTCATAAGATGAGCCTTTACTTCAGGAATGAATTGAGTGAACCTTCTCTCAACTGCTAAAGTAGTTATAATTATTTTTTCAAATAAAGAAGCTAAAGCTATACATAATACTCTAGATATAGTCTCACAAAAGCCACGTACTGCTACAATACAACTAAACTTCCTACTTTATAGTCAATCAACGTTTAATAAGTCTTCCAAATCATTTGTTCCATTTATTCATTAACCTCTCATCATGGAGTCCTGCAATCCCTCTCCAATTAAGTAGTATACTGCTTTTCCATTCTTGCCACGAGGATAAGTTCATATTTTCCCACATTATATTCCATCTTTCAATTGTTTGTCCACTCAACATATCTATATTCTTTTGCAGACATTCTACCTTCTCTTGAGGGAGTTGGTTAACTTAAATAGCCGGATGGCTGGTTTGCCATGCAGAGTAACTCCACTTGCATGGATTTAATTTCAACACCTGCATTCTTGACCTTACCTTAGAAGGGACCTAAGGGGCAACCTTTTCACATGTCTGGTGGTGCGTTTATGGAATGAGCTGCCAGAGGAAATGGTGGAAGCTAGTACAATTACAACATTTAAAAGGCATCTGGATGGGTATTATAGATAGGAAGGGTTTACAGGGATATGGGCCAAGTGCTGGCAGGTGGAACTAGATTAGGATGTCTGGTCGGCATGGATGAGTTGGACCGAAGGGTCTGCTTCCATGCTGTATATCTCGATGACTAAGTGCTGTCATACTTTATCTCATTTATCTCTCAATAAAGGATTCTAAACCTTGTTCTTTGTCCTAGATAAAGTCATTTGTCAGGATTGTGGTAATGACATCTTTAGTTAACAGAGCTACTCCATCATCGTTTCCTAGCTAATTACCATTTCAAAACATCAAATATCCAAAGATTTTTAGGCCCCAGCCTTGGTGAACCAGCAGCCAGTCTCTGTACTGGTTATCAGGTTATGCATATTTATCTCACTCTGTGCTAACAATTCTTCCTGTTTACAAATGCTCACATACTGAGCCTTTAACTTTGTCTTTATACCATTTTTGCAATCTCTGGCCTTATCTACTAGAGCATCCTTAAGTTTGTATTCTTCTCTCTCTTCCTGTCACACTTGGGTTATCATTACCCAAATCACTATCCTGCTCTATGAACTCACAAGATTCCTTCCACACACCATTTAGTGCAAAGCTTTCTACTGCCCTAATTAAATGAATCACATACTCTGTATCACAGAGTCCCTACAGTGTGGAAGCAGACTATTCAGTCCATTCAGTGCACACCGATCATCTGAACAGCATCCCTCCCAGACCCATCCCATTTCCCTACCTCGGTAACCCCACATTTACCATGGCTAACCCTCATAGTCTGCATATCCCTGGACACTATAGACATTTTAGCATGGCCAATCCACCTAAATCTGGTCCCAACACAGTTCAGTTAAAGGCTGCTGCAGCAGTACAGCTCCAATTTCCCTCAGTACATGTGACAGTGCCATCTATTTATTTCACAGCAGTCTCTGAGCCACACTTCATTCCTCTAATCTCATTTGGTCATACACCATTTCACTGAGGGTATAACTCAGAGACTGAGGCTCTACTTTTCTAATTCAGCCTCCAGCTGCTCATAGTTTCTCAGCAGAACTTGATTCCTGCTCCTGTCCATGTCGTTGATATCCACCTAGACCATGGCAACTGGCTTCTCTCCCTCCCACTGTAACCTCCTCTCCAACCTAGAGCAGGTTTCCCAAATTCATACACTTGGCTGGAAATACATTTGCCAAAGACTTTGTTCTATACTGTGTCTTATTATCACAATATTCCTATTTACTCCCCATCATTAGAATGTTACCGTGGTCAGTTATCTCATCCAAGTTGCGAGCTCTACTCGCATCTGTACACGTTCCCAAAATCTCAAAATTGTTAGAAAATTGCAAGGGTTGATGCACCTCCACTTCTTGGTCCTCTTACCTCTCTTCCCCACAGTCACACCCTCCTGTCCCTGATCAAATTGGATGACCCAATCTAAGAGGTGTGACTGTCTCTTGAAACAAAATCTCATGGTAACTTTCCTCCCTTTTCACTCTCCTTGATGCATGTCATTGTCAGTGGATTGATCTCCAGCTCTTTGAGATACAGCTCCTTGAGTTGCAGACACATGCGGTGCTGGGTCCATTGCTTTTCATCATTTATATAAATGATCTGGATGTGAACATAGGAAGTATAGTTAGTAAGTTTGCAAATGAACTAACTAAATTGGAGGGGTAGTGGACAGCGAAAGAGGTTACCTCAGATTACAATGGGATCTTGATCAGATGGGCCATGGGGCTGAGGAGTGGCAGATGGAGTTTAATTTAGATAAATGCAAAGTGCTGGATTTTGGGAAAGCAAAGCAGGTGGTGGTGTTCCCGTGTACCTGCTGCTCATGTCCTTTCAGATGAAAGCAGTTGTGGATTTGGAAAACGTTGTCTGAGGATCTTTGGTGAATTTCTGTAGTGCATCTTTTTTAGATTAGATTAGATAACCTACAGTCTGGAAACAGGCCCTTCTGCCCAACAAGTCCACACTGACCCTCTGAAGAGTAACCCACCCAAACCCTTTCCCTATATTTACCTTGAACACCATGAACAATTTAGCACAACCAATTCACCTGATCTTTGGATTGTGGGGGGAAACTGGACCATCTGGAGGAAACCCACGCAGGCACAGGGAGAATGTGCAAACTCCACACAGATAGTTGCCCGTGGCAGGAATCGAACCCAGGTCCCTGGCACTGTGAGACATCAGTGATAACCACTGAGCCACTGTGCCTCCCTGTAGATGATACATACTGCTACTGAGTCTCAGGGCTGGAGGAAGTGGATGCTTGTGAATGTGATAGCAGTCAAGCGGGCTGTTTTGTCCTGGATAGTGTCAAGCTTCTTGAGTATTGTTGGAGATGTACCCATCCTTGCCTGTGGGGAATATTCCATCACACTCCTGACAGGCTTTGGGGAGTCAGGTGGTGAGTTACTCACTGCAGTATTCCTAGCCTTTGGCCTACTCTTATAGACACTCTGTTCAAGTGGTAGGTGTAGTTGAATTTCTGATCATGATAACCCCCAGAATATTGATAGTGGGGAATTCAGTGATGGTAACACCATTGAATTTCAAGGGGCAGTATTTAGAACATCTCATATCTCATTTTCTGGCATTTGTGTGATGCAAATGTTACTTGTCACTTGTCAGCTCAAACTTAGATGTTGTCCAGATCTTCAGTATCTGAGGAGTCACGAATGGTGAACATTATGTAATCATCAGCAAACATCCCCACTTCTGTCCTTATGACGGAAGGTAATTAGTGAAGCAGCTGAAGATGGTTGGCCCTAGGACACTACTCCGAGGAACTCCTGTAGAGATGTCCTGGTGCTGTGATGGCTGACCTTCAACAACAACAATGACCATCTTCTTATGTGCCAGCTGTGACTCCAGCCAGCAGAGCTTGGTCCCTCCAATACCCACTGATTTCAGTTTTGCTACGGCTCCTTTATGTCACAATTGATCGAATGCAGCCTTGATCTCAAGGGCTGAGACTCTCATCTCACCTTTAGAGTACTGCTTTCTACTGATCATGTTGTTCCATTTAGGTGAGATTGACTGTTTTCGGCTGTTCCAGTGTTCAACACTCTGTTGAGGATGCTTAGTCACATACCCAACTATAGTCCATTCCACAGTGCTCACAGTAATTCTGGTGCTTTGTAGTCATTGCTTTTTGTGACTATCAGCAAGTGTCTCAAAGAGGGCATCACATCTGAACTCGAGCCTTCGTCCAACATCCCCACACTCAAAACACACCCATATCCGTACAAAACATATCCACATCCACACAGAACACATATGTATATACACAAACACACACATAAAATACATACACTACAAGAGTATACAGGAAAGCCACACACACAGACCAAATCCTAAACTATGAAAGTAACCACCCCAACACACACAAACGAAGCTGCATCAGGACACTATTCAAAAGGGCCACAACACACTGCAGTACACCAGAACTGCAAAAAGA
>NC_057718.1:64171160-64183587 GCF_004010195.1 Chiloscyllium plagiosum
TTTTTGCCTTACTTATTTTATTCTTAAGTATACTATTCTTGCCTTTATACTCGAAGGATGTTTGTGATTTTTTGGATTGGAATAAATGCAAAATATTACATCTTGGTAAAACAAACAAGGGCAGGACTTACACTGATTAAAGGTTGGGCCTCGGATAGTGATATGGAACAAAGAGACCGAGGGGTTCTGGTCTTTGAAGTATGTGTCACATGCAGACAGGGTGGTTCAGAAGGGGTTTAGCACATTTGCCTTCTGGGACAACACTACTATCATAGGGCAAGCCAGACAGAGAACAGCCAGGGAATTCCTAGAGGCATGGCATTCATCCACAAACTCCATCAACAAACACATCGACCTGGACCCAATATACCAACCACTACAGCGGTCGGCTGAAACTGACAACCGGAGGCGGCAGGGACAGATCACTATAAACACCGGAGGAAACATCAACGAAGCGCTTCGCAGGAGGCTCCCAAGCACTGATGATGTCGCCTAGCCAGGGGACGAAACGTTTGCAACAAAGACTTCCAGCTCGGCGAACAGAACCACAACATACATACACTCAGATATGCACAAAACACACAATGTACGGGGGGGGGGGGAGGGAAGTCTTGGTGGAGGAGGAAGACATCAGAATTATCAGAACAATTGGAGACAGACAAACTGACAGAATGTAATGGAACTTGTACAGGGCGCAGGATACTGAGGAAGTGTAATCAAAAAAGCTTTGGGCCTCTTTCGCCTCATACTGAATATTTGTTGATTGCCTATTTTTGTGACCCTTAATATCTGAAACTAACAGAAACTGTTTATTTTCAGGCATCAAAAGAGAACAAGCGTGAAATGAAAGAGTCAGGCCGGATAGCTTTGTGGTAACGTGAACTGATGCTGCTGAAGAGACAGTGGTTTGAGGAATGATAGCTGTAATCGTGGCTGCATCAGACCCAAGAATGAAATCACTTTTGAAATCCACGAGGCAGGAGTTGGAGTTGATACAGTGGTTAAAGAAGTGAGTTTTAGTAGATGCCTGAGAAGGGAAATAAATAGCAATGAAAATGACAAAGAGATAAATATAAATTTAATTGGAGAGAGGTGCAGAACTTAGTCAACGTGAACATTCCTGGAAGAGAAGTGGCAAACAACTGGACACCAGTCCAAAAGTAAAATACTCTTCTGGATTGCTGGAAATTGGAAATGAAAACAGAACATGCTTGGCAGAAACTGTGGAGAAAGAAACAGGGTTGATGTTTCAGGCCTTTCATCAGAGCTAGGAATAAACAACTCCTCAGTAGGTGAATTGTGGGATAGTAAGGAAAGAACAAAACAGAAGGTCTGTAATAGGGCTGAATACAGGAGACAAATGACAAACCATTGATGGAGCAGAGCCACACAGACTAGAAATGGGACATATACTTTTTGTTGGGATTCACTAGTTAACAATCAGTAGCTGAAACCTGAACAATTTTCGCTTTAGTGCTTTTTTCTGTTTTCCTTCCTCCATTAAGCTAGGAGAATTTGCCAGGCAAAACTGAAATACACCAAGCAGACATGTTTGCCATTCAAGTGGTGAAAATTCACACAAATAAAATACTTGTCAGCACAAGTCACTGTTACTCTTCTTACCCTCTTCCTAATTTCAACTAGACAGGTACCTACTGGAGTTACATACCCTCACTAACATAATACACAGCCCTACTAAACTGAGTTAGATACTAATTGACAAGCAGCAACTCCAACTTCATGGTTCAAAATACAGAGTTGGAGGACATGTTGAACATGGAATTTCCCGGTAACTAACAGCTATTCTTCCTTTATAAACTTGCAAGCTATGTTACTTAGTGTGAATGGTATCGTACAGCAGTATTGCTGAGGTGTGGGATTCTAAATTGGCATAGACCAGTAAAGAAACACTCCAACATTTCATTGTAAATAGTATACACAATCTGTCTTTAATACAACAGAAAACATCAACATTCTTTATTTAGAATGTTCACCAGTGGCGACAAATCAATGACTCCCTACATTAAGGGACAGCAATAATTGATTAAAACATAATCAATTTTGTTTATAAAAAGGTACGGTGGCAACTTAAGTAAGAGCACAACCAAAGTTGAATAATTCGAGCACTTGGAGCAAAAGGATTTCGTTCCTTTTATTGGGAGCAACTGCTGAACAAAGTCAATCCAACAAGTTCTACATCAAAGGTTTAAACACTGGACTGCATCCAATTGGCAAACTCTGCCACAGGTGACATTATTTATAACTTCCATGTTCTTTGCTTATGATTTGAAAACTTTCATGTAAATGTGCAACGGGGAAGAAAATGGTTGTGACCACACTTAGAGGAGGCAGGGTAACTGACTCAACCCGTGAGGGAGGGGGCTGCAGCTAACACTGATTGTAGGGCTTTTAAAAGGGGAAGAACATTGATCTCAGGTCTATGCAATGTATAGCAGACTGGCTGCCTATTCTCGTCATCCTACAGAATACACCCTGTGTGTTGCACCTCTCTGATCAACTCTGACAGCTGTTAGCTTTTCATATGGAGGAAGACAAGCTTTAGGGATGTCACACACCCCTCCACCTGCAGGGCTCTCTCTTCCTTGTTACGGGCTGTCCTGTCCTGTAATGACAGAATAGTAGGGGAAGTTAGTGAAATAGGTACTGGTGCATATGGAAGCAAGGTGGAGAGATATATTGAAGGATGAGGAAGCAGTACAGGGGCAAAGCAGGGTTGGTGGTCTGGGAGGACAGTGGGAGGTAACAGAGTAAATAGTGGAACATGAGCCTTTGTGGGAGGTAGGTGCAGGAGCAGAGATAAAGTGAAGGTGAGGTGACAGAGAGAAAAAGTGTGTCACTGTTACTCTGGTGGAGCAGAGGAGATCATTAACTTGCTTTCTGTATTGCTGGACATTTCATCTCGCCTTGGAGATGGCACTAATTCAGGCTGGCAGCATTGGAAGTGCAGCCTTCTTTGGTGGTTCTCTGGGTAGAGGATGCCTCTCCCTTGGTTCACCCTGCCCATCAGGACCTCCGGGCAGCTCTCCCACTAATTTTTTTTCAGTTGTATGGTCCTCTGAAGTCTGTGCACCTTCCAGGACCAGAAATCAATGCTGAAGGGGGTTGGCAAGCTGATCACTGTGCACGGGTTCTCAGAATGGCTGCTCACACACATAGGTACACAGTGTAGAGGGAACACTGCCTCCAGTCCCTGTCGGAGAATCACAGTGTCACCTTCCTCTACTCCGACATGTTGAGACTCAGGCTTTGAGTAAGGAGGGCAGCTTTGGAATGCCAGTGCTCATACAGGTTGACAACAGACTTTTTAAGATGGCACGGACGCAAGAGATGCCAGTCTTTTGGAAGACATCCATTAAGTGGTGAGTTATTTGTGAGAATGGCATGTGCCAAGAAGGGTCATAGTAGGTAATTAATGAAGTGAGTTTGGTAAGATAACTTGCTACGTGACATGGTAAAAAACTCTTTCGAAAAGCTCAATGGAACTCAGATTTAGTCAAGAAAACTCATTCCAGAGGATATCATGTAAAATGTATTTAGCATTTATTATTATCACAAGATCATATAATGTAGAAACAGAATCAGACATTAAGTCCATTGAGTCTGCTCCACAGTTGAATGAGATCATAGCTGATTTGATAATCCTCCATTCCACTTTCCTGCCTTTCCTCATAAGCCTTGTTTTCTTACTGATTAAAGTTGTCTATCTTAGCCTTAATGAACAGCTTTAATAATTCTTAGTGGTAAAGTATTCCACACATTCACAACCCTTTAAGAGAAGCAATCCTCCTCAAAGTTATCTTAAATGGGCATGTCCTTATTCTAAGATTATGCCTCTGATCCGAGACTCTCCCCTAAAGGGAAATGAATTGTCAGTATCTACTCTGCAAAGTCACCCTAGAATCTTACATGCTTCAATGCTTACATGCTTCACCTCTCACTCTTCAAAACTCCAATTGGTACATGCCCAACCTACCAAACCACTTCTGATAGGGCTGTATTATCATATTGCCTTATGTAAAATTGTAATAATGCGATGGCCTCTCTCTAATTGTATTCAGTACAACTAAAGTTTCCACAAACTTTTGACTCTCCCCTAAAGGGAAATGAACTGTCAGTATCTACTCTGCAAAGTCACCCTAGAATCTTACATGCTTCAATATAGTCACCTCTCACTCTTCAAAACTCCAATTGGTACATGCCCAACCTACCAAAACACTTCTGATAGGGCTGTATTATCATATTGCCTTATGTAAAATTGTAATAATGCGATGGCCTCTCTCTAATTGTATTCAGTACAACTAAAGTTTCCACAAACTTTTTAAAAACATTGTCTTTGTAGCAGACCTTATCTACAAAACACATCAGGACATCCAGATTGAATTATGCACCAGTGGGGGCTCGGTCTGACTGTGTTTAGCAGGGTTCAAAACTAGAACATGTTACTTTAGACACAAGAATACTAACAGGCTTTGGGCTGGCACTCAGAACTCAGAAGCTGTGCATACTCTCTGGAACCTTCTCAGGTGGACAGCGGTGAAAAAAGTGTTGCCTATTTTCTTCTGTTTTTGCTTCTCCGAGGTGTGATTTCCAGCAAAATACTGGGAGCTGGGTTTTGGTGCTCTTCCTCCCACAGTACCCCGAGCTCACAGTTCCACTAGACAATCTGACTATGAAGAGAACCCACCACTTAAAGCCAGTGCACTGGAGTTAATATGATTTCTAGGTAGTGGGCAATAAAACTAAAAGACCAGTGTTGTGATCCCTCATGCAGCCTTAGATCTTCCAGAGCAAGGAGTCAACCTCAACTGAATGTTGCAGACTGGTCCATTCCAAGGTTCAGAACTGTGTGCTGAGGAACGCACTAAAGCTTGATTCCCCAAAGGTGCAGTGGGGATAGACCATTATCTAAGGTCTCTCTACCAAAGTTAAATGGGGGTCCGTTCAGATATCATACCCTCCCGCTGCCTCAAGTATGTAAATATAGTCTTGTACAAGTAAGAAATGCCTTTGGTTTGTATGTTGGATAGAGTCAAACTCCAATGTTGGTTTGTATGCTACTGTACAGAATCAAATTGCTTTATTGACTATGCATGCACATAAAGATATTCTTATGAATGAAGTTTCTTTTACAAAACTTTTTTTAAAAATCCCTAATACAGCCTTACTGGATGCTAAAATATGGACTGTATCAGATGCAGCATGCATCAGTTCCTGTACTGATTTCGAGAAGAATCAATAGAGAAAAAGTGTCTGCCAGCAAGTCAGGGGAGAGAAACACAATAGCACCAACATATGTGTCAGAAAGAAAAACCCAACATCAAATATTAGGAAATAATCTGCTGGGATTATTCAGGATTGAAGTGTTGCCTAAATTATGAAATGTGCTTCATGCATTGTAAGTGTGTCTTCCCATGATACTGTTTGAAATAGTGTAGGAACGTGTTTGGCAATGCCCTAGTTCAGCACTTAGCCTTCAACCAACATCTAAAAACTGATTATTGTCACATGGCATTTAAGGGATTTGGCTGTGCACAAATTGGCTTCTGCTTTTCCAACAGTCCAACAGTGATTAAACATTGAAAAGCATTTCATTAGCAGTAAAGCACTTTGGGATATCCTAAGGTTATGAAAGATACTACAGAAATACAATTCTTTCTCTTTCTCTCTTTGGAATTGACCCTTATTGTACTGCCAAATGGTTAGTTCCATTTATCTGATCCACAGCGGCACGTTGGCTCAGTGGTTAGCACTGCTACCCTCACAGTGCCAGGGACCTGGCTTTGATACCAGCTTTGGACGCTCTAGTTTCCTCCCACAGTGCAAAGATGTGCAGGTTTTGTGAATTGGCCACTCTAAATTGTCCCGTAAAGTCTAGAATGTGCAGATTAGTTTGGTTAGCCATGGTAAATATGGGGATAGGGTGGGATGCTCTTCAGAGGGTCAGTGCAGGCTCGATGGGCTCAATGACTTCTTTGAGGAGAAAGTGAGGTCTGCAGATGCTGGAGATCACAGATGGAAATGTGTTGCTGGAAAAGCGCAGCAGGTCAGGCAGCATCTAGGGAACAGGAGAATCGACGTTTCGGGCATTAGCCCTTCCTGAAGAAGGGCTAATGCCCGAAACGTCGATTCTCCTGTTCCCTAGATGCTGCCTGACCTGCTGCACTTTTCCAGCAACACATTTCCATCAATGACTTCCTTCCACACTGTAGGGATTCTATGATTCTACACTGCCTGTGTGCTAAGTGTGCACAGTGTCAGTGGTGAAGTAATTGACATCTATTCTGCCATTTGCAGTTGCTTTAACTGGCAATCAGTTCCTTTGCATTGTGCAATAAAAGATGCCCAAATCTTTTTAATCCAAAGCTGAATGAAATAAAGAGAGCCCAGGTTACATTTATTAATAAAAATAGATAGTCTGAGTTAATACATCTAATACTGTCTTTTAAAAGATACCACTATCAGGATCTGTTTCATCAGCTTTTTGAGTGTAATGCATAAGTTTCTCTTTTGCATTTCCTCTTTTAAACAGAAATGTTCTCATTACTGTTTTACCATGCTTCTGTGAACAATTGCTCTTGCTCAAGTCAGACCGATGATAACAAGGAATGAGTTAAGATCTATTTGTCCTGGACCAGACAGAGTAAACAGTGGCCCATGTGGCTTACCTTAGGCAGGAGGTAGGATGAAAGACTTGCCTGGCCTCCTCACGGTTTGGTGACATTCCCAGTAATCCTCACAGCATTTGGAAGCAATTACAAAAGTCAGCTGAATGTACTCATAAGCGGTTTAATGGTCAAATTGTGTAGGACCAAACTTCTAAAGAATAAGGTGGATCACAGAGCTTTAAAATAGGATGTATACATGGATTTCCCAAAAATACCGATTGATACAATATCAGTAAGGATAGTCTCTACTTGCAACAACTGTGATGGAAATCATTCAAAATGAGTGAAATCTGAAAATGTATTTTACACGTACATTCACAACAAAAGACATACTGCCTAATGTGTGAAATTTAAATCTACTACTGCTGTGCTGCTTCATGAAATATTTTTAAAATAAATATTTATCTAACCCACAAAGATATAGGGGATTGGATTAAATCACCATTGAAAATTGCCAAGGAGGTTGTCACAATTACCCTATGTCCACTGAATATAATGCAGGTAGCAAGGCAACACCTAATGTTGCTTTGAGTCAGCCTCATATCTGGCATTTATCTCTGTTTCACCTCAGGCCCTCACATACTTCGCACTGCTACCATCTTCACACACATAGCTCACATTTGTACAAATTTCTGGCAATTTAACGCCACAGATGCTAAATATTCACTAACACACTCCTTTCTCTTTCATGCAGAATTTCTCTTTCAAGTAGAATAAGGTGATGCCTGACTAAGTACAGTAGGAGATGGGCAGAGGGAGTTGGACCCGGCTTGCTGTCCTCTCTTGTGGAGAAGATGTTGACGATAATTGGGGTGGCAACTGCTGAGGCTGGAGTGTCCTCATAATTAACCTGGATTCTTGCATCCCACTGCCTCCTCATCAGAAATCTTTACTTACTCACAAGATGCAAATGAAGTAGGCATGCACCTTCTATTTTGTCCCCCTTCCTCTAAATAAGATGCAACCTGACCACATAGTGAAGGAACATCGAGAAGAGAGTGATAGAGGCAGAGAGTCATAGAGATGTACAGCACGAAACAGACCTTTCAGTCCAACTCGTCCAAACAGACCAGTTATCCTAACCTAATCTAGTCTCATTTGTCAGCACTTGGCCCATATCCCTCTAAATTCTTCCTATTCATATGCCCATCTAGATGCCTTTTGAATGCTGCAATTGTACCAGCCTCCACTACTTCCTCTGGCATGACCCTCTATACGAAAACATTTAGGTCCCTTTTATATCTTTCCCCTCTCACCCTAAACCTATGCCCTCTAGTTCTGGACTCCCCCACCCCAGGGGAAAGACTTTCTCTATTTATCCTAAAATTGCCCCTCATGATTTTATAAACCTTTATAAGGTCACTCTCGAAGAACAAAGGACTGTCACTGTTGCCTCACAGCGCCAGGGACCCAGGTTCAATTCCAGCCTCAGGCGAATGTCTGTATGGAATTTACACATTCTCCCAATGTCTGCATAGGTTTCCTCCAGGTGCTCCAGTTTCCTCCCACAGTCCAAACTTTTGCAGGTAAGGTGAATTGACCATGCTAAATTGCCCATAGTGTTAGGTGCATTAGTCAGAGGGAAATGCGTCTGGTGTGTTACTTTTTGGATGGTCAGTGTGGACTTGTTGGGCCGAAGGGCCTGTTTCCAAACTGTTGAGAATCTAATTTAATCTAAAAAAAAGTCCCCATTTGATGACAAGGCATTTAACGTTGTTTTGATTTAAAGTTGGTCTGTTAATAATGCCTATATTCTCATGTAGTGCATGAGGTAGATTTTAAAGATATTTTCTTCCGATCTTAAGTAGGGCTGCATGACCAGATTGGTGTCAGCTAGAAGCAGCCTGCTATTCTCAAACCTACCTTCATGCTGCTGACACTCTGACTTGCAGCCTCTGTCACTCCCTGACTCACCCTCTTGCGGAACCTCCCACTCCCCAGAATTCCCACTGATGCTTCCCTCTTCTGAACCTGCATCCCCTTCTAAGTCCTGATCCACAGCCAGATCTGATCAGAAGCTGTAGCTCCAGCATAGTGAAAATGGGGATCCTGGCTGTGGAGAAGTGCTGTCAAAATCGACATTTTCCTTATAGATTGCTGCTTACCTCTCCTAAGCCTTTGGTGTGAGTGTTGGCTCTGGAGATGAGTGGCAGGAGGAGTAGCATTGAAGTTGTGCCAGTGTGTTCATTCACCCTGAGGATTCAGGAGAAGGAGCCTATGAGAGAGAGAGAGCCAGGAGCAAGAGGTTCAGCGAGTGGAGGGTCGGCGAGAGGGGAATTCCGGGAACAGTCGCAGCTGCAAGACAGAGTGTTGGGAACAAGCACAGGTATACTGGTTAGGGAACAGGAGATGAGAGTACACAAACCACAGGGTCTGTGGGTGGAAGGGTTCACAATGACTAGGACAGTCAAAGAACACCACTTGTTCATCTACCAGTGAAAGAATTTAGCAATGTCAACAATTTCAACTTACACGGTAAAATTTTAACATTTCTTTACTGATTTAGAAGACCCAAATTATGCTTTTATGTTGATTTTAATGCGATAATCTGATTCACTTAAAGTTGATTTTCTGGAAAGCAATTGCAACTTTAACTGAAGACTTACTGTATTGGAAGCCCACTCTGTATGTGTGCTAGATTATATACTATGTGGTTGGCAGATAGCCCTGGTCATCCAGTACCTACCCTTTGGCCTGCCAAACTGATTCAAAACTGCTGCAGACTGAAGTCATCATGACTGCTAGGGTATTGATTAGATCTTGATTTAATTTATTATTGTCACGTGTACAGTGAAAAGTGCTGTTTCCGTGTGATCTAGACCAATCATACCTCATATAAGTATGTAAGTAGAACAGAATGCAGAATATGCTGTTACAGCTACAGAAAAGGTGCAGCCAAAGATCAAGTCTAATATATCAGAGGTCCATTCATAAGTCTGATCTTGGCCATTGACCTGTATGATTTACTGCCTAAGGTCATGCACTGAAGTGGAATCTCTTTCTATTCTGCTCTAGGCAGAGTTGATGTGACACTCACTTGGTGGTGTGAAGTAGTCAATGGCACACTGCCCAATGAGGAAGTCTGCGAGCTTCGTAAATCCCAATGCTTGCTCTACATGCTGAGATCAGGCATGAGAGAATGATATGTAGTTACACCATAGTTAGTACTCTTTGAAGAGAAGTCCTCAGTGACCTTCTTTAACTAACAACGATACTGTGAAATGTTGAAAGTATTTCCAGTTTCAGCCCTGACATTCAGTGATATTATCAACACTGAATACCCCGGGATGACTTTGGACCAGAAACTGAACTGGATGAACTTGTAGCACGTGGCTAGAAAAGCAGGTCTGAGGCTGGAAATTCTATCTTGTGTAAATCACCTCCAACTTCTCCAAAAGCCTTCCTACCATCCACAAAGGCACAAGTAAGGAGTCTGAATGAACACTTAACACTTACCTGGATAAGTGTAGTGCCAACAACACTCAAGAAACTCAGCACCATTAAGAACAAAGCAGTCATCTTGATAGACAGAAAGTGAGGGCTGCAGATGCTGGAGATCAGGGCTGAAGAAGGGCTTATGCCCGAAACGTCAATTCTCCTGTTCCTTGGATGCTGCCTGACCTGCTGCGCTTTTCTAGCAACACATTTTCAGCATCTTGATAGACAGGCCTTCTTCAGAATTCATTCAGTCTTCCTTTAGTGCACCTTTAGTATGTACCATCTATAAAGATTTACTGCAGCACTCAGCACTTTTTGAGCCTCCAGACTACCAGCTAGAAAAACATGAGCAGTAGCTGCACCTGAAAAACATCAACTCCTTTAAGTTCTTGTCCAACTATCACCCCAACCCAACTTAGAACTATATAATTGCTCCTTCACTATTGCTGGGTCAAAATCCTGACATTTCCTTTCTAATAGCACTTAGAAAGGACTGCACCAATTCAAAAAAGCAGCTTATCACCACTCCTCAAGGGCAAATAACATTGGAGATGGCAATGATGCCCACATGCTAGGAATGACTAAAGAAAAGGAGGAGCTATACACTATGATCATGTTCACAACCAGTGGTATTGTGCCTTTGCCAACTCAGCATCCATGGCTGCAGCAAGCAATAGGTCCCACTGAGGAGGTTCTTGCTGAACAGCTAGCATCTCAGTGTTCCATTTGGAGGTTCAGGGAGCAGCTGGGAGAGAGAGAGAGAGAGAGAGAGAGAGAGAAAACGTCCTACTAACAATCCATTACTACCACCCCAACTGTCCATCCTTCACTACACCTCTCTCATCCAGGAGCATGGTGACTGTTCATTCTCCATTGGAAACATCTGCTTGTTGAGACCCGTCAGCAAGAACACCTTCAGAATGAACCACTAAAGAAAGAACTAAACAGTTGGAGAATCATAGCAACAGCCTGAAAAAATCAATCTGAACTGATGACAAATAATTGATAACTCCTTTCAGGTTGGAGGACCTTTATACTGATGAACATACGCTGAGCTATATGAGGAAAAGCAGAGTGTTAGTGGCAGCTCTGAGCTCCAAAGTAACTGTGCTGATGTCAAATCAAGTTCCCTGTGCACATGCTGTGCCACCTGTACCAATATAACATTTAATGTGACTCACTGCTTGAGTAAGTGTGCAAGCTGCAGCAAGTGATTTTAGATCCCTAACAGCATTGTGCCCAACATGTCTAATTCCCTGCCTTTAGTTTAATAACGCATTCAGGAATTTTTAAGCCTGAGACTATTCCTTTCTCCTTAACTATATCCATTCTGCAAGATTGTCTGCTATGTTTACTCATGCAGTAACAGTGATGTACTTCAAAAAGTACTTTGTGGGTATGAAGTTTTTAGGATATGCTAAAAATCAAATGAAGTGATTTCCATTCCCCTCCTAAAGGCATCAGAGTAGGTGGAGACAAATGTCCTCCTGCAGTCCAATGTCACATTAGAACCTAGACTGGTCAGCCATATCAAGTTTTTTCACTACCGAATACATGATCATTGAACCTAATCCTTTTCTCACTGTCACTCAGATTCAAACCAATTCACCATGTTTGCCAGCATTCTGGCTCCCCTTAATGCCACCCTGCTTGAAAAATAATTTGAGATACATCAGGATTTAATGCAGAATCTTTCCGATCTGTGCGGCTAAATTTCACACGAACCAGCATGTTGATCAAAAAAGTCATCAGGAGAAACTCTTTCCTTGGCTTTACTTCTCTACATCATTGATAAGATACATATGGTGAATGTAAACATACATTTCTGGGTTTAGGGACACCTTTAAATCATAGAATCCCTAGTGGTGAAGCAGGCCATTTGGCCCATTGAGTCCATACCGACACTTTGAACAGCATCCCAACCAGATCCCCACTCTGCACTTCGTGTGCCTAATCCACCTGGCTGTAAAACCTTGGACACTTTGGGCAGTTTAGCATGGCTAATACACTTAAACTGCACATCTTTGGACTGTGGGAGGAAATTGGAGCACCCGGAGGACATGGGGAGAATGTGCAAACTCCATACAGAAAGTCATCCAAGTCTGGAATTGAACCCTGGTCCCTAGCAATTTGAGCTGAAAATGTGTTGCCGGAAAAGCGCAGCAGGTCAGGCAGCATCCAAAGAACAGGAGAATCGACGTTTCGGGCATAAGCCCTTCTTCAGGAATGAGGAAAGTGTGTCCAGCAGGCTAAGATAAAAGATAGGGAGGAGGGACTTGGGGGAGGGGCGTTGGAATTGCGAT
>NC_057718.1:64184959-64209790 GCF_004010195.1 Chiloscyllium plagiosum
CAGTCAAATCCCTTGAACTCAGCACTGCTTTCCTAACCTGCAATCTTCTTCCTGACCTCACCGCCCCCACCCCACTCCAGCCTATTACCCTCACCTTGATCTCCCTCCACCTATCGCAATTCCAATGCCTCTCCCCCAAGTCTCTCCTCCCTACCTTTTATCTTAGCCTGCTGGACACACTTTCCTCATTCCTGAAGAAGGGCTTATGCCCGAAACGTCGATTCCCCTGTTCCTTGGATGCTGCCTGACCTGCTGCGCTTTTCCGGCAACACATTTTCAGCTCTGATCTCCAGCATCTGCAGTCCTCACTTTCTCCCCCTTGCAATTTGAGGCAGCAATGCTAACCATTGAGTCACCGTGCCATCCCATACTTCATCACAACTTCTAGAAATTAGATCAGAGTGGCGCTGGAAAAGCACAGGTCAGGCAGCAGCCGAGGAGCAGGAAAATCGATGTTTCGGGCAAAAGCCCTTCATCAGGAATCAGGATTTGCCCGAAACGTCGATTTTACTGCTCCTCGGATGCTGCCTGACTTGCTGTGCTTTTCCAGCACCACTCTAATCTAAACTCTGGTTTCCAGCGTCTGCACTCCTCACTTTTGCCTACAACTTCTAGAAATGACAATTGATCTGATTGCACATGATCATGAAGCAAAAGGAAGCACATTAGTAAAGAGTTCTTCCTCAATAATTTGCTTTTATGGAAAATCTGTGGAAACCCTGGAAAACGACCTCAACGGGCATTTTCTTGGAGTTTCAATGAAATTATGATGAAGGATCAATAGAACTCCCATTCTAAATCCCTCACTATTTATACTAACTGCATCTAAAGTTTCTAGTTGGCAGTGAAAACCCACAGCTAACAAACACTGTGCAAAGGAAACTCAAGTTGTTAATATTGCCATAAATTCCAATCCTGCGTTCATTTTACTTTATTCTTTGAACATGTCTCCCTTATTTGTGCTTTCCGTCCTGACTATTATGTTGGGTTTAGCAGGTTTGTACATTTAGGTCAGTGTAGGTGGCTAGTTCACTGATCCCTCTGTTTTCAGCAGTATGACATTCTCAGACAATTCTCGATATAGGCTGTAACCCAATCTCCAATACATTTCTCATTTCCTCAGAGCACAATATCAAAGAATATTGAATATGGTTTAAAAAGGTCTCCAAGGTTTCACATAAATGGACATAATTCATAACTGAACCCAGAAAATTTGTCCAATTTGACCTCAGAGTGTTATTATAACTAAAGACAAAATAACCAGTGAAGATTCAGGAGAATTTTTTACTGCAGCAAACTGCTATGATTTAGAATGTACTTCATGAAAGCTAATGGATTCAACAGTAAGTTTCAAATTAAATTGGATGCAATACTTGAAAGGGAAATATTTACAGGACTGTAGGAAAGCAACACGGATTGGGACTAACTGATGGCTTCAAAGGCATGATGGGCTGAATGGTCTCTATGCTGTTTCACTCTGACAAACCTTTATGAAATACAGCACATTGAAATCTGCTGGTCATCATTTCTTCACATTCTGAGAAAAAGGTAATTAGTTTTATCAGGAAAATGTAACTTATGTTGGGAGGCTCACAAATAAATCTACATCTCAGTATCAATTAGAACCACATCTTTGTGGGAACTACTGTGAAATGTAATCTTCCAATTGATCTTTCCCAAGTTATTTTGTGCAACAGTAAGGTGAACATGAACATTCAGTTTTTCTATAACCCAATCTTGTAAAAAAATCAGAATATGCTGAATACAAAATATCATTGTTTCATTATGCATGGTGCAGTTCTCTATCTGATGATAACTAAGTAGTCAACGTTATTGATGGAATTACAAAAGATATCCACCAAGGATAAAATTAAAAACAAGGCAGAACGTAGGGGACTACTAGCACCAAGTTTTTAAAAAAATCTTATCAAAGTAAATAAAATGTATGTAAATACTATGATTATACAATAATTATGCTTTAAAAAATTGATAAAAATGGTAACTTTAAAAAGACAATTAAAAGTGTAAAACAAATAAAATAATTCTGAAGAAATCAAACTTCTATTCAGATAATAAATTCCAGTGAGTCAGGGCTATGTTGGTTTCTGTAATCTTATCATAGCTTCAAATTCAAAACATATTGAATTGAATTGTTTTCTATTTTATACGAAAATTGTACACCTTTTAATCATTTAATGGCTGTAATTTAGACTCATGAACCTATATTAAGTACCAACTACTTAAAATAGATGCCTTATTACAATAAATTCTTTTGTAAATGAATAGGCTGCAGGGAAAACAAACATGATGAAATAGATGAGTCTAGTGTCACAAGACGTCTACTGACTTTCTTCCAGATCATGCAGTACCCAAAGAAAGAATGTGCCCTGCAAATTAAACCTTTAACTGCCTTCAGCAATCTCTTGACAAACTGGGCTAAGAATTATTGCCACGTCTCATAGATTGGAAGGCTAACGTTCAAATCACACTGCTGTGTGAAGGGCCCGACCCGCCCCAACTCATCATCCAGGACGCAGCTGTTAGTCTGTACACAAGAAAAGCAGGGCCGAGGTAAACCTGGAGTCATCCTTGACTTCGATCATTCATTCCACTTCCAGCTTCTCTTTCTAAACAAGCTTCCCTTCCCCAATCAAGTCAAGGTGGAAAGAAACTGCTGCAAAAATATAAACTACATTCATATAATTATAAAAAATGTAATGAGGCATTAGTATCTCAGCCTGCATTATATACTGCAATTCAGTCTGGATACATATTCTACAGTGCTATCACATCCTCAAATAATTCCTACTGCTCCTTTTGGAAAGGTGTTGCAGTTTTCATACAAAGAAAAATGAAAGTGCTATAAAAGCTGATTTACTTTTGTTCATCTCTATGATGAAACTTAATTTCCCTTCATAACATGTAACCAGTGGTCTCTATCATTTCAAGTGCATTTTCCATTTTGGATCTTCCATCTGCAGTAGAAAGCTTGAGTGCTAAGTTCTAATTCAAAATAAGAAACTGCAAGGTAACAGAGACATATTGTAGTGAGCACAAGCAATGTCAGGATACAAGCTGCTAATCACTTCACATTCTCATTACATATTTTCCAAAGATACTTAAAACTTATATTTGCACAAGGAGGTCAAAGTGCCTCTAAAATAAAATAAGTGATGTTTGAACCACATCTTCATCAATTCATAAGGGTGAATATTAGGGATGTTATACTGGTAGGTGTCGATACTATTTGTACAGATGCTATTGTACTTCTAAAAGAACTATAATAATAAAATCAACATCTAGAAAATACACACCAGAAATGATTAAAGCCAACAGCTATCATATTTGGCCAAGATTTATAACTATCTTTACAATCCTGTGAAAATTAAGTATTCTCTGAAATTGGAGGTTGTACTTCTATTGAATACTTGCTCATTTCAGTTGGTATGTACTCTCTGAATAGGCTTCAATCTTAATAAACTAGCAACCCAAGGATCATACAACGACAATAGAAATGGTTTGTTTAATAGCTTCATTCTATTTAGCAAATAGTTGCAACATACAAGCCCCGAAGACCCTCTACATCTAACAACAAATCCCCTGAACTTGAGAAAGGGCCAAAAAACATGACCCACGTTTCCAATCTTTACTAATATCCAATGGGGGAGAAAATTCAGCCCAAGTTCCCACATCTGATCTCTATTCATCAGCTCTTGCCCCCTGCTGAAAATGCGCATTGAAAAAGCGGACATTGAAGAAGTGAAGGATCAGCTGTGATTCCCTCTCACAACGAACATCCTGCTGAGAGTGAGTGTCAAAGCTCACATGTAAATAAAACCACTTGCGTACCAATAGAACTGCCAATAGAGAGAGAAGGGAAATGGAAAAATATCAGCCCCCTCCCTAAAATGTGGCAGGGAAAATAAAAATGAAGCTTATAGGGCACATCGAATAAATATACCATGTCGATAGTCAATTCCAGATAATCAATAAGAAAGAATTATTCTAGTATCTAATACAAATATTAACAAGCAAGGCAATCATTTAATACATTGCTTTTCATTCACTAAAATCAATGTCAACACGTAATAATGAATTGATACAGAGATAAGTTGCTTACAGCTGGGGTATGATTCTTTGTCTTTCTTGCTACACATGGATTTCTTGCTAGATCTTGTCCGAGTCTCTTGTTGACACAAGGTGGTGACCTATTCACTGACAACAAAATAATACAATTACAACAAAAACAACTTGTGCATAGTGCCTTCAGTTTAGTAAACATCCCAAAGTGCAAAACTCTTCACATTGAACAACGTATGGAGAGATTGGACAGATGACCCAAAGCTTGGTCTGGAGGTAGGTTCAAAGGTACATCTCAATGAGATGAGAGAATGATGGAGATGCAGAAAAGTTTAAGGAAGGGAACTTCAAAAGTTAGAACCAGGTAGCTGAAGGGGGAGCAATGAAACTTGGGAATGCTCACAAGACTTAAATTGGAAGGGGACAGAGATTTCAGAGGGCTGGAAGATGTTGCAGGGAAATATCGGAGTGGTTTGAAATCATAGGTACAAATTTTAAGACTGAGATGCTTCTTGACTGGGTGTCAATGTAAGTCAGTTGGCACCAGCTGATGAATGCCTATGACTTAGTGAGAGTTTGGATCTGGACAGCATGTTTTTGGATGTGTGCCTGTTGATGTAGATGCAAGGTAGGGAGCTGGCCAGGACAGCATTGCAGAAGTCAAGTTTCAGGGTGATCAACATGTGGATGAGGAGTTCCAGCAGCAAATGACCTGATGCCGGGCAGCATCAGGTATGTTATGCAGTTGGAAGGAGATGGACTTGGTGATGGAAAGGGGTTGGTGGCTCCATTGAAGGTCTGGAATAGTCTCAGACAATTGTTTTGCTCTCTTCAATATTTAACTGGAGGGAAACTCTGATCATCCATTGCTGGATATCAGACAAGCTATGTGACAAAAAGAGCCAAGTAGAGGTTGAATAAGCTAGTAATTGGTAGTTAGGGGTGTTGTCAGCATGAATGTTGCATGTAATGTTGTTTTCAAATGTTGTCATGGATGGCAAGTAACGTAGGAGGAGGACAAGGATAAATCATTAGGGGACACCAGAGGCAATAGTTGAGGTCCCTGGTTAAGACTGGAGCAAGGCAAGGGAAGTCCCAGCCAACTGGATGGAGGGTTAGAGCAGGATGGTTTGGTCACCATGTCAAAGTCTGTAGAGAGGTGGAGAAGGACAGGGAGAAATAGTTTACTCCTGTCATAATCACAACAGACATCTTTATGACTTTGATAAGGGCTATTTCAATCTGTGGTGGAATGGAATCCTGATTGGAAGGATTCATACATGGAGTTGGAAAAACAATGGTAAGAATCAATTTGAGTAGTGACAACACTTTCAAAGACTTTGGAGATGAATTAAAGGCTGGACAAGGGTGGGAGGTTGCAAGGACAGAGTAGGGCATGGTGTAAATACCAGTTTAAAAAGAAAGAGCAAACAGAACTGGAGGTGAGGGAATTACACACCGATGAACATCGTGGTAGGAAGAATGTCAGTTTCTCACACTTTTTGGAGGTGATGTGGATGGTGGGTTGGCAGGAAAATGCTATTTAAGGAGGCAGTTGGTGTTGGGAAGAGAATGCAGGGAGTTATTCCAGTATCCAGAGTGATTCTGGAATAGTATACAACTCTGGCAAATGACAGCAGGATCCAATAGTGCTTTATAATGGTCAAGACTGTTCTGGCAATAATTGGCTAAATCAGTTGTTTACCATAAGCACTCCACTCTGCATATCTTGGACTTAAGGTAAACAATGATTGGGACAGAATAGAGAGCAACTAGGATAGGTGAGTGTAATTGTTTTGACTGGATCAAGAACAGCAATGATGAAGGTAAGAGGAAACACATAGCTGAAAAAATATTGTGGAAAGTGGAGCTCAGCAGTTGTGCGTTTGCAAATACTGTAATTAGCTGGGAGGAGAGGTTTCTTCCAGAGCTGGACAAAGGAGGAGAAAGATTTTGGAGCAAGAAGACCATGTAGATGGAGTACGAAACATGGAAATGATGAGAGATGGCTGCATTTATGATTGCAGTAGAGAAACTGCATGAAATGACAAGTAAACATATAAATGGGCTGAGGAGTTTTTTTTGGAAGGAGAGATTTAGGAAGAATAAGAAAGCAGTAGAGGGGGTTTCACGAACTTAGATGGAGGATGAAACCATTGGCTATGAGATGGTGCTTGATTTATAGGCTAAGGAAGGAAAGCAGTGAAAATATTTACTTGCTTGAATAGTAGAGAATGAGGATGTTATATGAGAAGCAAGAGGGATGGTTCAAAATGAGATGTTCAAAGGAGGAGATGGTGTCAAAACAATCAGGGACAAATTGAGGCAAGATCTGGCCATATAACCATATGAAGAAGTTTGGGAGGGAAAATGGTGAAATGTATAGTCAGGCAGGGAAGTTTGGATTAGGGAAAGGTGTTGTCATACCAGGTTTCCATGAAGAATGCCAAGAGAGGCACAGACAGAGATTCCAAATTTATCCAAGAGAAAGTAAGCAGTAGATGGTTAGCAAGGCCAAAGACTACTACAGGATTCAGGAAGGAATTAGGGAAAGTAGAATAGCCAAGAAGGGCAAAGTAAGAGGAGACATGATGATAAAGGAGGTGAATCTAGCAGGGGTAGAGAAAAAAAAGTAGAAATAGAAATGATAGACCCAAAGTGGCAGCAAAAATAAGCTCATGAATGTATCTTGAGAAAACTCAAGATACCTCGGATTTCTTCCTAACAATGACCAAATACTTGGATTTAACCAGAATATAATTGATGGATTTGGCATGGAACATCGATGAACTGTTGTTCAAGTTCAGACATAGGTGAAGTCCAGAGCTGTTGAATAATAGGATATTTCCATGCAGAGTTCATTGAAGTCCTATATGTCAATGCATCTACCTATATAACATCAGCAGGAACAACAGCTAGTAGTTGTTTGCTGGAACTTTATGCATCTGTGAACAGGAGAGATGGTGGTGTCATTGACATTGGATTGGTAATGCAAAGGTACAGGCTTGTGATCTTGGGACATGAGTTCAAACTCAACCATGAGAGCTAATCGAATGTGCATTCAATAAATAAATCTAGAATATAAAGCAAGTAAGACACATGACCATGACAACAAATCATTGTTGTAAAACGCCTTTTGGGTCACTAATTTTGTTAGGAAAGGAAATCTGTCATGCTTACCTAGTTTACACGAGACCCCAGATACACAGTTAACTCTTACCTGCTCTTTGATGTGATCCAGCAAGTCATTCAGTTAAGAGAGATTAAGCATAGGAAACAAAAGCTAGCCATAAAATGAAGGAGCTGAAGTAGGCCATTCAACCCATCAAAACCACTCTGCCATTCATTGACATCACAACTGATCTGGTAATACTCAAATCCACTTTCCTGCCTTTTCCTTATGATTCTTGATTTTGTTAATAATTGAAAATCTGTCAATCACAACCTTGAATTTACTTAATAATCCAGCCTCTTCAGCGCTCGGTGTAAAGAATTTTAGTTTGGCCTTGCCAGTCATGCCCACGTCAAGGAACAAATAAAAAAGAATCCAGTGCAGCTGAATATTAATTCCAGTATGACTCACAGATGAATCTCTTCATGTAAGTCTAAGCCAAGAACTTTCGTGGCACAGTAGCATAGTCCCAACCTCTGACCCAGGAGATCTAGGTTCAGGTCTCACCTACTCAAGAGATGTGTAATTCACCATTAATGATATATCTACAGTATCTATATAAAACAAAGGAACTCTTTAAAGAAAAGTAGCCTCTTCTCAACTTTGTTAGACATTTAAAGTGATTTAGATGGGTAAGATAATAAACTAAACTTTTTAGCTTTATGTCCTGAAGTTTTGCTTCAAACGGTGAAGCACGTGGCGTTTGTTTTAAGAGGCGCCAGAATTCTTCATAATCTCCTTGGTTTTTCAAAATTCCATTCTTGGCCAGTTGGTCCTGCAGCTCTACAATCTGAACAAAGGCAAGTTGAAGGACAGGTTTTAGCACCAAGTGACATCAAAGTTGCATGCACAAATCTCACTAATTACTCGTGTACCTCTTTGTGGTCAATTTTCACAAACCTGTTGCAAGTATTCAAGTGCTCAGTGCCTTTTTAAAAACAAAAATTTGTAAACGTACTATTTCTATTTTCGTATGTGCATTTTTCAAGTTAATATTATATTATCCCATTTTTGATTACTAACACAATGACAAAAGACAAGCCATCTCAGCTTCTATAAAGTGGCTCCCCAAGTTTAATCTGGTCTTAGGTGAGGCAAATAGGCAAGTCTATTCCCAGATTCAACCCTGAGCTAAACTGAGATATACACTATTGATATATTAAATGGTGTTTATCCCAGCTGAATCTGATGGTCTCTTCAATCCTATTTTCTGCTGGATGTATGCTCCAGCAATCTTAACACATTTTGAGAGTGGGTAATCGAGGATCAATTTTGGATTGAACCTGGGGCCTCCTGGTTTTATTTGGTTTAGCACTACCCGACATTACTAGTGCCCAATAAATAATTAGAGAGCTGGAAATACAGATTTAGAATAACAATAAGAATTGAAGTACAAATACATAATTCTGATAAAAATGCAGATTGGGAACTAAAATTGATTATTACACTTCATTATACTCTAAACCTGAATCCCCTGATATTTACTACTTGGTAAATTCCAAGGCAAGGGTCAGCTATTTATGTAATAACCAGATTGCTGAATTTCTAACACTAGACTATTGCTAACCCTTTTGTCATCAGATTTCAATAGGGACAGGATTTTTTTTACGTCCAGCTGTATCCCTTTAACTAAATTCCTCATATATATCCAGCAAGGTAGGTAGAAAAGGAGACTCAGAGAGAGGAGGAACAAGATGACTTCCAAATTCTGTCAAAAAAATGATTTTTGGTTTCTCCTGGAATCTCTCCATTTCTGAAATTATTTAAAGAAGAATTAAAAAATTGCTTGGGTGATAACAATGTTACATTAGGCTTTTGTGGCCCCACTACCAATTTAGCGTATGACATTTGAATAGCAATTTTCTTTTAGTGAGATGGTACAAAACAAAGTTAAAAATCAACAACACCAGGTTGTAGTCCAACAGGTTTAATTGGAAGCACTAGCTTTCGGAGCGCCGCACCTTTAATTCTGATACAAAAGATTCTGAAACAAAAGATTCAGCATTCATACCATGTAAAAATGTGACTTTGGAATGGACTTGAGGTATTTAATTTCATGGTAGAGCTGGGCGCATTCTGACTGCTGACCAAATATCTGCCTCGAAGTATTCTAAAAAAAAGACAGATTGAAGAACTTGTCAGTAGTTCTAGAAGCTGAGATACAAAGCACCGAGCAAATGACATGTAAACATTCAGCCACAGGAAGCCATTAACAACACTGGCCACCAATTAGGACCCAGCAGGTAACCTTAACACTGCCTGCTGATGCTGCTCCACCTCTCCTTCTTTGACATAACTCACTGTTTTAACTGAGGAAACAACAGGCTGCTTCATTTATCCAGCAATTTGTACTAAAAGATCCCTGCTGACAAGCCTATAAAACCGTTTGTAGTCCTTCTCTGCCTTCTTTTCATTGTATGCCATAATAAGCAGCAATTACTGGGTGCAAAACAACTCTGTTTCTTACAAGAAAAAGGGAAGCAAAGATTTGGTGATGTTGTTGGACTTTTTTTAAGTCACTTATGCAAAGTGCATGCCCCCACTATTTTAGAAAATAAAGCTATTGTTCACTTTCTGGCAACCTTCACTTCCTTATC
Source organism: Chiloscyllium plagiosum (assembly GCF_004010195.1). NCBI lineage: Eukaryota > Metazoa > Chordata > Chondrichthyes > Orectolobiformes > Hemiscylliidae > Chiloscyllium > Chiloscyllium plagiosum. Next base: position 64,194,809 of record NC_057718.1, read on the forward strand.
GCTTTTAAAATTATTTTAATACTATTATTGAAAATACACTTATTACAGTTACATGACCATGTCAGATGTAATTTGAATACCTTTAAGAGTTGGCTTTAAATCTCTAGTTTTCAATAAACTTCTTAAATAGTTCACCTGCACTTACATAACACCTATAATTTCAAATCACTCAGAAAAGAATGATACAGCGTGAGCCTCAGGTATTGCTGCTGCAGTGGTTGATTTTCATATGCTGAACATTAACACAATAACAATTCTCAGACAACAGCTTTTAAATCATTAAATGTTTCAAGTTTAACATTTAGTTGTTAATCTCTCATTTTGATGGAACAGGACATTTTATATTGTTATTAGAATGCTTTAATAAAGTTGCTGGTGACATAGTGACTCTAGATAGAAGATTGGCATTCAGATACTTTTTCAAGAAAGCATGTTCCTTTTCATTCTGTAGACTGCTCCATCCATTGAACACAGCAAATTCAGCATACAGTTTCGTAAAAGGTGTTACAATTGTGCCTTTGATTCTGGAGTTGTGTATTGTATCTCAGACGTCGTCTGCATTCTACGCGCATTTGGCCATGACAGGATGCAGTGTAGTGTCAAAAGGCTGAATTACAATGGCTTGGGAAAATAGGATTATCTACTGCCCTCCAGTGACAACGAACTGGTGGTGACTATTAGAAAAACACTGGATTTATTTATCTAATACTAAAGCTGGCTTGTATTACTAGATTCAAAGTGCTAATGGTACATGTGTCCCTCTAATCCTGTCATTTGCAATGGCACAGGATTTCCACATTTCACTATTTTATAAGGAGCAATAGCATCTTCCTTTGTGATCAAACCTTGACCAGTGGAATTTAATTAACTGCCTTCAGACCACACAAGTGGTCATTACAATAAAGAATGACAGTTTTTAGCTTATAATTTCAATTTTAATTTATTTTCCTCGTTCTGCTTACAACGTCATGTCCCCAGTGATCCGGAGGACAAAGTCTCTGTCTGACTCCATGTTTTACCAGTTCTATTTTTGTTTGGGAGAGGTGGGAGAAAACAACATAGGCCATAGTATTTAACTAATAGCATCACTTCATAATTTGCAGCTCTTGTTTTGAAACTCAGTAGGGGAAACCTGAAAGTGCAAACTTACATCCCATCATAGAATTATCAAATGTGGCAGAAAGGTATGATCAGAGCCAACTTTGTAATGTGATGAAAACTTGGTGTCATTGATAGTACAGACGCTGCCTGAAGAGGCCTTTACAATGGACACTTCACTGATTAAAAAGTGCTGGTAGTGCCATAGTTTTTGTTCATTGCATTTGCGTCAGGTTTGGTCTTTTAATTCTGATTTGTCAGGATTACATACTGGACACTGTGATCAGGACAGCAAGGATCTTGGCTGGGAGAAAATGGGGAGAGTTGGCCCAAGAAGGAGCTGGAGGGGACAGGGGACAGAGTCTACAACTGAGAGGGTGGGGTGAAAAGTCTAGAAGGATTTGGGGGCCTTGTAATTGAGCAAACCAGCAAACCAGAGTTTGGATGAAATGCAAAGGTTATGGAAAAAGATTGGATTTGTCACTTGGACTAGTGGTGACATCAGGCTGAACTTTGTTGATGTGATTGGGGGAGGGGGGTCCCATGAACAGACCCGAAAGCAGAGTGGAGCAGGGGAAGTAAACTTTACTGATTTACTGAATCCATGGTCACGTTTTACAGCTGGCAGCTGGTTGGTTGGTTGCCACTAAGTAATTGTTCCAGTCAAAGCTAGTCAGGTGTCCTGAGGAGCTGTTTGGACAATTGGAGGTCCACAGTGCCACCAGCAGCAGTGGCCACTGCTGGGACTGCACATGGAAGAGGAGGACACCAGGAAGGATGCTACAGTACCTTCTCATTGCCACTGGGAGCTCTTGCATAGGTCTAAAGATTCCGAGATAGGTCCATCCACCAACATCCAGCAGAATTTACATGGCAGTTTCCAAGAGCTGGTGGAATGCCAATGGCAGCAGAAAGAGGCAATTAATGGCCACTTAAGCGGTTTAATTTATCGCTGGATAAGAGGTAGAATTGTCTGCCATCCTCTCCACTGCTGGCAGGATAGCAAGGAATTGAGAATTTATACATACTACATAAATAAGGAGTGACTACTGTGCTCTAAACCCCTTCCCATCCCAGGTTCACATCAACCATTCCTCCTTTCAATGCAGTGTGTAAAGTTCATCTTCATACTCACGTGACACACAATGAGGTGATGTTTCCCCCTGCCGCCCCCCTCAGAAGTTTCAAAGGTGTTGGATACTTTGTCCAGCATTCAACACTTTTTAAGTCATTGCCATCACAATGATGCAGAACCTAATGTCAAGGTGAGATTTTCAAGCACCAAGAACTGTGCTTTCAGGCATTCGACAATCTCAGTGGTAAATGTCAAATTCAGATGGTCCACCTCGACTTGTCAGAATAATAGCCGACTGTGATAAGGTAATCAGTTTCTGCGAGTGTAAAGCAATCTACTCCCAGCTTCATCCACGATTTGGAGATGCCGGTGTTGGACTGGGCTGTACAAGGTTAAAAATCACACAACGCAAAAGCTAGTGTACTTCCAATTAAATCTGTTGACTATAACCTGGTGTTGTGTGATTTTTAGCTTCATCCATGGTCTCTTTGGGATGTTGTGTGTCACCGGCAGCTTTCTGGTACTCATTCTCAAGCACTGACATGGTCACTGGTTTCATTGCTCATGTTTGCCCAGTACAGCACATCTCTTGCCTCCCCCTCAGTTTTGATTCAATTTTCTGGTGATTTGCATGTATGCACATTAGCAGGCCTTTCTCCACTACTTTGGGATAATGAATCAATTTCCTGTGTCCAATATGACATCTTCAGCTGTCAATCTTTGTATGGCCAATATGTTTTTATAGCAACATGTGTGTCCTTCATGCTCTCTGGCCATCCTTCCAACATTAGAGATCTGTATCTTGTTGGATAGTTTGTTTGGTCCAGGTCTATTATATTCAATGCCTCTTCTGGGTTGATGATTTTTGCAGCATGCCAAGCTGCTGCTTCTCATTGAATCTGGAAGATTTCCCACTTTGTCACAGCATCCTCCACATTCTTCATTTGGAGTGCTGCTTGATAACATACCTGCAATATATAACTGCTTCCCTTGCTTGTCTGTCACATCCAGATAAGGAATAACATTCTTTAGCTGATGCTTTGGAGAAGATAGCAATGGCTTCAGGGAAATGCTTTGAAGTAGCTGGTGGCTGGACTTGACTGTCACTTTTCTAAGCAGGTATTAATGAAAATCTTCACAAGCAAAATAATGGCCAGGCACACACTTTCTCAAGCTGGACAAAATATTGTTCTGTGTGTTAATACCCTGGATGCAAATACACTGGTTATCGTTGCTGCAGTAGGGTTGCTTAATTGTGAAGCACTGCAAGGTGACTTCAACATTTATTTCAGCACTGGTATTGTCATCACTAGTTGCTTGATTTTAATGAATGCTCCTTCTTGTTCTGTGCCCCAATACCATTGTACACCCTTGGCTGAGAGTTGGTGTTTACAAATTGGACAAGAAATTTGCCAAATTGTTGAGGAATCCAACAAATCATTGCACTGCCTTTACACCTTCAGTTGTTGGACTTTGGGCCTCTTTAATTGTAATTTTTTCTTGTTTAACTTTGGGTACATTTGGTGAGCTCTGTCAAGCAGTTGCATTAGATTTTAATTGTTGTCACCAATAGCTTCTTCCATTGAGTCTCAGCATCTACCTATCAGATCATCTACTATAATTTCCACTTCTGAAGGTCACCAACTATCTCATGTCGGCTGCCTTGATATTCTTCTGGAGCCTTAGAAATGCCTCACTGCCAGAGTTAATACAGTGAAAACAGCTGGACTGCTCTGCTTGTCTCTATCTTTCCCTGCTCCATGTGTTATAGTGGTGGAGGTAGAATGAGGCCCTTAAGCGAACATTAAGTGGCAGATTGCCTGATGCCTTACTCACCCAATATATAATATAGGAGAAAAGTCAGTAGTAAAAAGGAAGGCAGTAAGCAAGCCACTTGGTTTATCATAGCAGTCCCCCTTCTTCAAAACCAGCAGTGTTCAACCCATTGTTGCTGTTCCTTCTTTGCTTCATATACGGTATGTCACTGAAAGGAACATCACTCTTTGCATGTGTGAGTTATTTATCTTGCAAGTCAATTATTTTTCTACTGAGTTCTCCCATGCTGAGATTAGACCATTGCACGCAAGAACCTCACATTTCCTTCTCCTTCAAACATTGTAGACACAGCTAATAACACTAACATCAAATTCATGGATTGAACCAATCAATAGCTCCCAGTTGAAGCCCAAAGGTTCTTGACGTTTTAAGACCATAAGAAATAGGACCAGATGTAGACCATTTGGCCCCTTGAGCCTGCTCTATCATTCAGTAGGATTATGGTTAATCCAACATTAATCATGTCCACTTTCCTGCTTTTTCCCCATAACCCTGGATTCTCCGACTGATCTATCGATTTAAGCCTTAAATATACAAAAGGACTTTGCCCCACTGCTCTCTGTGGCAAGGTGTTCCAAAGACCTTTAAACTTCAGAAGAAATTAGTGCTCAGTTATTCTGAGAATATGCTCTCTGGTCCCGGACTCTCCCATGAGGGAAAATGGCCACACAGCATTTACCCTTCAAGCCCCTTAAGAATCCTATAAGTTTCAATTAGATCATTTTTCATTTTTCTAAACTCCAGTGAGTAGAGTTTAATCTTTGCTCCCAAGACAATCTCTCCATAATAGAGATCATCCTAATGAATCTTCTCTGAATTGCCTCCAATGAAATGGTATCTTCCCTTAAAGAAGGGGACCAAAATTGCTCACAGTCCTCCAGATGTGGTCTCACTAGCACCATGTAAAGCTACAGTAAGATTTCCCTAGTCTTATACTCCAAATTCTTTGGAATAAGAGCCAACATTCCATGAGCCTTCCTGGTACCTGCTGCACCTGCATTGCAGCTTTCTGGATTTTTTTCTCCATTTAAATAATATTCAATTGTTTTGTTCTCACTTCACAATTTTCCCATATTATATTCCATTTGCCAACTTTTTGTACACTCATTTAACCTATTGATAGCTCTCTAGCAAGATGTTTGTATTCCTCTTGCAACCTGCCTTTCCACATTTTGGAATTGAATAGAATTGAATAGAATAGAATAGCCTTCATTGTCACATATATCGAATGAGTATAGTGAAAAGGTTTATGCGTCACCAATTACAGTGTTGACTCAGATACAAAAGTACCTCGGTGCAGCTTTAGTTACAAAATTTAGACAATACAGAAATAAAATGTCTAGCACTACATAAATAAAAATTCAGTACAGCAGATCACGCTGGCACCTAGTTTCCAGTGCACACTAGGCCCCGGCTCCACACTGCCCCAATGATATGCCACGCCAAGAGGCTACTTCAAGGAGCTGAAAGTTTGCCACGCCGGGACGCTGTTGCAGAAGGCTGCTGCGTCAGGCAGGGAGGTCACTGCACCATGCTGGGGAGGACCCCACGAGACAAGGCCACTGCACCAGATCAGGAGGTTGTCACAACACACCGAAAGGCCCCTGCAGGAGGCCGGGAGATGCCACATCAAGCAAGGAGGCCACCACATCAGAGGAGACCGGGGATCAAAGAGGAAAAAAAAAAGCAAAACAAAACAGAGGAAGATAAATAGAAGGAAAGGAGAAGAAAAACAGGTGGAGCAGACAAGCTCCAGCTGGAGCATTCTTCTTTGTTTCTATTTTGCAGCATTTGCAAATTTGGCTATAGTATATTCACTTCCTTCCTCCATGTCATTAATATATATTGTGAAAGTTGTGGTGCTAGGATTGTGGAATCTCGAGGATCACAGGTCGCTAACCTGAAAAACAAACCCTTATCCCCACTCTCTATTTCCTGCCTATTTGCCAATTCTGTAACCATACCAACATACTACCTCCAACATCATGGGCTCCTATCGTATGACTTAACCTCTTGTGAGATACTTTGTCGAAAGTTAATATTTCCAATTTCTGGTCTCTCATCATAATTGAGGAAAAAAAAATCAACAGGTCATACTGAAACAAAAACAAACATTTCTAGAGAAACTCAGCAAGTCTGATAGCATCTGAGGAGAGAAAGCAGAGTTAATGATTCAAGTTCAGTGACCATTCTCCATTCCAAAGAAGGATGAATGGACTCAAAATTCTACTTCCGCTCCACAGTTGCTGCCAGACCTGCTGAGTTTCTCCAGCAATTTTGGTTTTGTTTTAGGACATCTAACTTCTGCAGTTCTTTGTTTAAAACAGGTCATGCTACTTGACAAAGCTGAACTTATCTTCTGTGCTGACAAATATGTCAATCTTCTTTCAGTTTGTCACCTCTGTTAAGAGGTTTGCTGAAATGGTTGAAGAATTGGACATTCTTTTGAATCCCTGCATGAAGCCAGGGATGGAGTGGTCAGCTTGGGAGCCATTTATAGATGTAACATGACAGATGATCAGAAGCTTGGGGAGATATCTGGGAGCAACATAGAGGTGTTCTATAATGTCGTTTATTTCTCTTACTGTTCACTTTCCAGAATTTTCTTGGAGAAGATAAACCAGACTTTAAACAGTGGTGTTTCCAAGGATCTTTGGCCCTAATATATTCAGTGTAACTTTCGTGTCAGAACAGGCCCAACGCAAATGATCACTGCTCTACCAAAATGGATAAGCTTTCTACAGTTGCTTATTGTACTCTGGTAGAAGTACAGAATATATTTGTGTTCTGAATACAGGCCAACAATGGGCAGCCATACGTACTAGATAAGTCTGAATTTTTTTTTTGAGGTGAAAACGTTTGAATTTGTGGCACAGAATAGATCCAATATGATGGTTTTACATCTGTGACACAGACACTCAAAGTTCCAAGTTTGATAAAAATGATTTACCATGAATTTTTTTTCTTATTTTGTCCCAGAATGTGGGTGCTGCTGGCTATGCCAGGATTTATTGCCAACCCTAATTGCCCTTGAGAAGGGCGATATAGTTTACTATAGAGAGGCATCAGCAAAAGTAGTCTTTCAGAATAGTTAAGGTGATTCGTCTGGATCCAACAAGGCTGACAATCCGTGACTAAATTATACAGTGAACTGGAAGAAATACTAAATTACTTAAGATCTGAAGCACAGGCTTTCAGAGATCAATTAAACTAGCTTTATTGGTCATTCTTTCTTCTATTAACAGGAAGTATAGGTCGGACTTTAACTGCTGAGGTGGACTTTTTGTCCCCTGGCTGGAAATAAGGTGGCAACCCCAATGTGGCTATTTGTGGGTGCCTCATGAAGTTAAGTTCTACCTAGGACTGTTCACTGGCTGCCAACAGGGTTCCCAATTCCAATATCCTGCCAGACTATACTCCACCTCTGAGAGCTGCCAATCAATGTAGCATTTCTCTTAAAGGATGTTGTGAAATTTGAAAGGGTTCAATAAAGATTTACAAGGAGTTGCCATGGTTGGAGGATTTGAGCTATAGGGATAGGTTGAATAGGCTGAGGCTGTTTTCCCTGGAGCATCGGAGGCTGAGGGGTGACCTTATAGAGGTTTATAAAACCACGAGGGGCAAGAACGGGATAAATAGACAAGGTCTTTTCTTTGGAGTGTGGGAGATCAGAACTAGAGGTTTAGGTGAGAGGGGAAAGATATGCAAGGGACCTAAGGGGTAACCTTTTCACACAGAGGATGGTGCATATGTGGAATGAGCTGCCAGAAGAAGTTATGGAGGCTGGTACAATTGCGACATTTAAAAGCATCTGGATGGATATACAAATAGGAAGGGTTTAGAGGGATATGGGCCAAGTGCTGGCAAATGGGACTAGATTAGGTTGGGATATCTGGTCGGCATGGACGAGTTGGACTGAAGGGTCTGTTTCCGTGGTGTACATTTCTATGACTCTATGATTCTAAATGGATTGAAGAGAAGGCGATAGAGCTCACATAGTGGGGGTAGGCTGCTGATGCTCTATGAAGGGATCACAGGACAGAGACGGTCCAGTCTGCAAGACCGTTTACTCTTAGCAGCATCCAAACAGCTTGTTCCTTGGGCAGGCCTAGTGTTAGCTCCCACTTCCCAGTGATCTGGTCCTCTGATGGGAAAGCTGAGCATATGTGACGGTTCTGAACTCCACCTGTGGCCATCCCAATTAGCTCTGTACTCAGTATGATGACTGGTTTAATAGTAGCTGCCAAATTATAGAAACCTTATGAAACAGCTGCGAGTATCATATCACTGGGCTCTGGCAAGCATTCTGCCCTTTATTGTTCACTTTCTCATAGAATCAGTGAGTCCAAAAAGAGGCCATTTGCCCCATCAAATCTGGACCAACCCACTGAACAGGATCCTGCCCAAACTCAACCTCCACCGCCCCCCCGCCCCATCACTGTAACCTCACATTTCTATTGGCTAACACACCTTTCCTGCACATCCTTGAACATTATGGGACAATATAGTATAGCCAACCCACCTAAACTACATATCTTTGGATGTGGGAGGAAACTGGAGCACCCAGAGGAAACCAACGTAGACATGGGGAGAACATGCAAGACTTCACACAGTTACATAAAGTTGGAATCAAAGCGAGGTCCCTGATGCTGCGAGGCGATGCCACCTGATCTCTCTGAATGCCATTAGAGCTGCAATGTCTGCTTCTGTGGCTGTGCAGGTGAAGACTGACCCCTGGTGGCTTCTTAGTTAGTGGCCTATTGTAGATTTCAATGAAACTGTCACGTGCTCCATTGGTACCTGCAAAGAAGAATAAATTTCCTTGACAGCATTACAAATTTGAGTTCAAGAATCTTGTGGTCACTTGCAGAATATTGCTCCAAAATTCCTCTCTTCAGGAATTCTAGGTCTCATGCCCTTGGACGTCATTGGCAGCTTCTCTTCGGCTTCTACTGGGATGGCAGTCCATCTTTACCAATGCTCTCAAATTCTACACAATTTCATTAGCGTAAATCCAGTAAGTTTCATTTAAACCATCAACAAACATATTTAGTCCCTACATCTCTATAAGGTGTTTTCCTTCTTATAGGATAGACTGAATCTTAATTTTTGTGGATAAGTCTGAGTTGTGTCAAGTTTTGGTTGAGGTTTTGTCACTAAGACGCCTCAAGAGTTCTCTCATGCTGTTTGACCAAACTTGCCTCATTAAAAATCCACCACATGCCTATGGTGTCTCTCAAGTCTGATGTCACCCATACCTTATCAAGTGCTGTACCAGGAACAACTCACCACTCAGCAGATATCCCAGACCTCACTGACATCCCCGGCACTGTGCCACCTTCAAAGGTCCATTGTGACCTGGACAAGTGCTGTCAGTCCGAGCTGTTCTGTACAGTTCCTGACATTTTTCTTGGATGTGAGAACTGACATCTCTTTGGTGGGCAACGATCTGGAGGTCATGTCGATGTGGGATTGCCTCCTCCCCCTTGACCAACCCCCATGATACCAGACTGTGCCAGCCTGGTCCGAAGTGTCACCTGGTTAAAGCATCTGTAGGAATGCCCAGCACTTTGGGAAGAAGGTCATTGTCCTCTGCCAGCTCCATTATTTGCTCTCCAATACTTCACACTCATACGCTCTGCCACTGTAACCACCACCCACCAAGACTCATGCTCTTCCATTCTCACTATTACCTGGAACATCTTCCCTGACTTGCTGTCATCACCTGCCCCAAAACCCCCAATATCACCAACCCTGCATGCCCTCTGCACTGCCTACAACAGTAATAGCTGTGTCACCCATTTTCATCTCCCTAATATCTGCCTCTCTCTAACTGCAGGAGGCAAACTACCCATAATAGGGTAGACAGAGTCAAAACAAATGGTGTACTGTCTGACATTTGGCTTCTCACCCTTAAAAGGAGAAGATTCTGACTGACTACCCAAGTAGGGGCTGGACTGATATTGGATTTACTATGCCCTTGACTTACTGCGCAGGGAATGTCTGTGTGAAGGCCCCCCCCTCCTTTGACTTTACTGAGGACTGCTGTCAACTATGTCAAGATTCTGGATTCTGTGTCTGTGCTAAATGGCAAGACAAGATAGAAACAATATGAGCCTAGTATCTCTAGCTGAGAGGGCGAAGCACAAAAAGGCAATGCAAGGCATAGATGCTTAGAGTTAAGCTCAGAGTGAGTGAGTATTGGGGGAGTGTGTGAAGAGCCAAGAGATGCGATCTGGTTCAGTCCCTGAGCACACAGACATTACACTGATCGTTGCCAGCACAGCCTGAGGTGCAGCAACGAAGTGCAGAAGCAACCTGTAAGTGAATTGGTGAAGTGTCATAAGGGTTCTTAGAGACTAGCACATATTGAATGCCAATGTCCAAGGATATCAGGTTAATAGGGCTGGGGCTCATGCAGCTTGTCCTGAAATTTTGGCATTTAGTTTCTGACACAGAGGTTGTTTGCAGCTGAAGTGGCAAGCTGAATCTGCCAGGTCCTTGTCTTGGTTCCCTCTTTGTGTATTCCTGATGTTTAGTAAATTTGATGAGAAGGGAGGCTGCATATTAGTAAGGGTAGTTGGGCTGTTGGTGAGGTATTTAATAATCTATAATGACATCAACTGGCTTTTCACTGTTGTCCAAGCAACAGTCTTGCCACATCAGTTTGTGAAAAACATAAAAAATGAAACAAGATGTTCCCAACATCGATAGGGGCTGTGCTGGATGTGTTGTATAATTCTACTCCATGTGTCATCATAGCCCAGGTCATTTAGATCCCTATAAGATTCCATTGCATGAATACACGTGATGTGAGGCACGTACTGAATCTCTGTTTTTCCACTTGCACGTTTTCTTGGGCTCGACCAGTAATGATGTTGTCTTCACAGTCCTGATTCTTCTACATACACCTCCTATCTAGCTAATGTAATATACACAGGTGTACCTCTACAGATTATCTTATACCCCCCTTAGTAATAGAACATTACAGTGCAGTACAGGCCCTTTGGCCCTCGATGTTGCGCCAAACTATGGAATCAATCTGAAACCCATCTAACCTACACTATTCCATTCTCATCCATATGCCTATCCAATAAATGCCCTTAAAGTTGGCAAGTCTACTACTGTTGCAGGCAGTGTGTTCCATGCTCTTACTACTCATTGAGTAAAGAACCTATCTCTGACATCTGTCCTATATCTATCAACCCTCAATTTAAAGCTATGTTCCCTCATGCAAGCCATCACCATCTGAGGAAAACTGCTCTCACTGTCCAACCTATCTAACCCTCTGATTATCATATATGCCTCAATTAAGTCACCTCTCAACCTTCTTCTCTGTAACGAAAACAGCCTCAAGTCCCTCAGCCTTTCCTCATAAGACCTTCCCTCCATACCAGGCAACATCCTAGTAAATCTCCTCTGAACCATTTCCAAAGCTTCCACATCCTTCCTGTAATGCAAGGACCAGAACTGTACGCAATACTCCAAGTGCGGCCGCACCAGAGTTTTGTACAGCTGCAGCATGACCTCATGGTTCCGAAACTCAGTCCCCCTACCAATAAAAGCTAACACACTGTATGCCTTCTTAACAATCCTATCAATCTGGGTGGCAACTTTCAGGGATCTTTTACATGGATACAGAGATCTCTCTAGTCATCTACACTACCAAGCATTTTACCATTAGCCCAGTACACTGCATTCCTGTTGCTCCTTCGAAAAAGTGACTCGCCTTACACTTTTCCACATTAAACTCCATTTGCCACCTCTGAGCCCAGCTCTGCAGCTTATCTATGTCTCTCTGTAACCTACAAACATCCTTCGTCACTATCCACAACTGTACTGACCTTACTGTCATCCGTAAACTTACTAACCCATCCTTCTATACCCTCATGCAGGTCATTTATAAAAATGACAAACAACAGTGGACCCAAAACAGATCCTTGCGGTACACCACTAGTAACTGAACTTCAGGATGAATATTTCCCAACAACCACTTTCAGCTAGCAAATTTCTGATCCAAACCGCTAAACCACCCTCAATGCCATCACTCCATATTTTGTGCAATAGCCCATCGTGGCGAGCTTCATCAAGCGCCCTACTGAAATCCATATACACCACAACAACTGCTTTACCCTCATCCACCTGTTTAGTTACCTTCTCAAAGAATTCAATAAGGTTTGTGAAGCACGACCTACTCTTCACAAAACTGCGTTGAACATCCCTAATCAACTTATTGCTTTCTCGATTATTATAAATCCTATCTCTATTAATCCTTTCCAACACTTTACCCACAACTGAAGTAAGGCTCACAGGTTTATAATTTCCAGGGTTGTCTCTATACCCCTTCTTGAACAAGGGCACAACACTTGCTATCTTCCAGTCTTCTGTCACTATTCCTATAGACAGGAATAGTCTTCCAAGATCCTCCTGCTGTCTTTTCTCTAAATATGAGAACAGAGTGTCGAACTGCTCCAATATTTCCATGTTAGGCCAATCAAATTGTAGGAGGCTCACTTTGAGAACTCTCCTTCTACTTCACTCATGCCAGTAGATACACCTGTTTTTCCTTATCTTCTTCCCAACAAAAATACCGTCTCAGCATGTAACTGATTCTTCTTTAAATGTTACCAACCCTTCTATCTACTTTATTATGGATCAATTAATTTCAATTTCAAAGGTTTACCTTTTAATGCCAACAATAAAAATGCTTCCTCTCCCACTTGAAACAGTCTATTGAATGCTTATCTGTCCATCTTTTGATTTTCACCCGAGACTTTTAGATATTCCTATGCTACATGTTCTTGAGAATCGTTTTTAGGAAGATGGACAGATAACCTACCACTGAGGACTCTATTTTTTACTCAAAACTTCCCCTAATCTATTTGAACAGACTTCTAATCTCATGACCATAAACCAATTCAAATGGGCTAAATTTGATAATTCATTTGGAGAATGACTGGTACCAAATAATAAAAATCTAGTCATTTGTTCCAATCTTGTGGGTATTTCTGGACAGTATATCTTAATCATGATTTTGAGAGTCTGATGGTATCTCTCCAATGGATGACACACAGTTGACTTTAACTGTTTTACTCCCAAACTGCACGTTTTCTTGGAAAACTTTAGATATCAAGTTAAACCATGGACCAGACTGTATCTCAAACAGTAGCCCATAATGAGTAAAGTAAAAACTGTGTTAACATTTCTACTACAACCCTAACTGTAAAGATCTTTAAAGGAATAGCCTCTGGGTACTGACTTGTCACATTCAAAATTGTAAGAATATCTTGATGTCCTGAAGTCACTCCACTAAACGGCTCTTCAGAAATTGCTATCGGTTTCAAAGGTGCTGGCCTGATGTTGAGATTTTTCTACTACTTGACTTTATAATATGTTTAACAGAACTGCACTACATCTTAATGAAGTTCCAGCCATGTAAAATACCTATTCATTGATGCCTGTACCTTTTTTTATTCCTATATGCCCTACCATAGGAAACTCAATTGCTACTTGAAACTTCTCCCTATGATATCTGGGCAACATCATTATTTGATGAACGACTGTCAATTCTTCATCAAGTTGAATACAATATCTCCACTTTCTCATTAAAATTCTGTTCTCATATGAAAACACTCAAACTCCATTTGCCTCATTTTCAATGTCAATTAATGAAGACATCTCAAACACCTCTTTTGAACCATGTTCATTCTGAAATAGAGTTTCAGCTAACCGAATATCTATTGTGGTATTACTGTGACCTCTGATGATGGACTTTGTTTAGCCATTGTCCTGGACACCACACCTGATGGAATAAAAACACCCAGAACCTGTTCCTGTTCTTCAAATGGATTTTCCGTAATTATAACCAAAGCTAAAGACATAGGAACAGCACAGGAACAGAGTTCAGCCCACCATGCCTGTGCTAACTATGATGCCAACCATTAAAAACTAATCCCATTTGACTACATATGGCCCATATCCCTCTATTCCCTGCCTGGTCACGTGTCGGTCTAAATGCCTCTTAAATATTGCTAACATAGCTGCTTCCACCACCTCCTGGGGCAGCACATTCGAGGCACCTACCACCCTCTGTATAAAAAGAATTCCTCACACATCTCATTTAAACTTGTCCCCTCTCATATGTTAATCTGTGCCATCTAATATTTGACATTTACACCCTGGGAAAAAGACTCCAACTGTCCACCTTTCTATGCCTCTCAATTTTATATACTTCTACCAGATAGCCCTTCAGCCCCTCACACTCTTATGAAAACAATCTAAGTTTGTCCAAACTTCCCTTATAGCTAATACACTCCAATCCAGCAACATCTGGTAAATCTCTTTTGCACCTTCTCCAAAGCCTCCATATACTTATGTGGCAAAAAGAACTGCACAGAATACTCCAAATGTGGGCGACAAAAAGAATTATACAGCTGCAGCATTGTCAGCTTTTATATTCAATGCACCGACTGATGCAGGCTAGTATGCATATGTCTTCTTTACCACCATATTCACTTGTGTTGCTACTTTCAGGGGATCATGGGCTTGGATGCCAAGATCTGTGTGCACATCAATGCTCCTAAGATCTGCCATTTTCTGTAGACTATCAGTACTGCTAAATCATTCTTCAGTAGTAAATCAACTCCATCGACAGATAACTTCTGAACTACTCTCACTATCGACCACCTCAGACAACAACTCACAATCTAATTGGACCTTGTACTATGGAATGAGAATACATTCTCACCTAGGTAAAAACAATGACTGCAGATGCTGGAAACCAGATTCTGGATTAGTGGTGCTGGAAGAGCACAGCAGTTCAGGCAGCATCCAAGGAGCAGCGAAATTGACGTTTCGGGCAAAAGTCATTCTTCAGGAATAAAGGCAGAGAGCCTGAAACGTGGAGAGATAAGCTAGAGAAGGGTGGGGGTGGGGAGAAAGTAGCATAGAGTACAATGGGTGAGTGGGGGAGG
>NC_057718.1:64214433-64229789 GCF_004010195.1 Chiloscyllium plagiosum
TTCGGCCAAACGAATGAGAGTGTCAGTGGAAGGGTACTGTTGGGGATGTCTGGAGAGGAAAAAACAGAGGGCTTGGAGGCCTTGGTTATGGCGGATGGTGGTGTAGAGGGATTGGATATCCATGGTGAAGATGAGGCATTGGGGGCCGGGGAAACGGAAGTCTTGGAGGAGGTGGACGCCGTGGGTGGTGTCTCGAACGTTTGTGGAGAGTGCCTGGACTAGGGGGGATAGGACAGTGCCGAGGTAGGTAGAGATGAGTTCAGTGGGGCAGGAGCATGCTGAGACAATGGGTCGGCCAGGATGGTCAGGCTTGTGGATCTTGGGAAGGAGGTAGAACTGGGCAGCTTACTTTCACAATCAGGACTCCCGCCCACCTTCCGAGGACCCCTTCGCCCACCTCCAACACACTGCATCCACCTGGACACCCCGCGCTGGCCTATTACCTGCCCTCGACCTCTTCATTTTCAACTGCCGCCCGGGACATTAACCGCCTCAACCTGTCTCACCCCCTCCCCCACTCCAACCTCTCGCCCTCACAACGCGCAGCCCTCCAATTTCTCTGCTCCAATCCCAACCTCACCATCAAGCCAGCGGATAAAGGGGGCGCAGTGGTAATCTGGCGCAATGACCTCTACACCGCTGAAGCCAAACGCCAACTCGAGGACACCTCTTCATGGCTCTCGTCTACTAATGTGTTTCTTCTACATTCTCAGTGGTGTCTATCTCCTGTCTCTTACCTGTAGTTAAAGCTAGAATCTGATCCATGACCTTCTGCTTCTCAGTTTTCTTTTCAGACTCATTCTTATAAACTTCAGCAAGTCCGAGGGGTTTCTCAACATATGTGTCCTGCATTGCTACAATGGAAACACCTTGGCTTTCGATTTTCACCTCCTTCCTTTCGATCAGATCTTGGGATATTTCCAGCTATCCATTCGTTACCTTGGCTACTTGCCTTCCATTTTCTAGCCCTTTCCAAGTTATGAAAATGATGGACCAAAGATTTAGTTAACTGAAAATGGTCAGCTATTTTTGCTCCCTTTCTAACATTTGCAAACCTTTGATCTTCAACACAAGTTATGATGGAAACTAATGAGTTTATAAATTCCGATATGAGAATAAGATCACTAAGAGCTTCATACACGGTTTCACCTTCTAATGGTCTTATTCACCTGCCAAAACTAGTATGCTTAACTCTTTCAATTCAATATAGGTTTGCCCCAGGCAGCTTCCTTAAATTCTGGAACCTGTGCCTATCCATGCACTTCATGATTTTGTAAACCTCTATTAGGTCACCCCTCAGTCTTCGATGTTCCAGGGAAAACAGCCCCAGTCTATCCAACCTCTCCCTATAGCTCAAATCCTTAAACCCTGGCAACGTCTTTGTAAATCTTTTCTGAACCATTTCAAGTTTCACAACATCCTTCCGATAGGAAGAAGACCAGAACTGCATGCAATATTCCAAAAGTGGCCGAACCAATGTACTGTACAGCCGCAACATAATCTCCTAACTCCTGTACTCAATACTCTGACCCAGAAAGGAAAGCATGCCAAACTATCTTCACTATCCTATCTACCTGCGACTCTCAAGGAGCTATGAACCTGCACTCCAAGGTCTCTTTGTTCAGCAACACTCCCTAGGACCTTACCTGAAATGTCCATTCTACTGTTTCTCGGATGCTGCCTGACCGGCTGTGCTTTTCTAGCACCAAACGTTTTGACTCATTTTCTCAAATGACATGAAAAATGTCTCTAATCCACTTCCTCAAATTTTGATAGGGCCTGTGCAATCTTAAACATTTTCTATCTGGATATCAAATCATGACTCAGATTCTCCCCAACAGAGCCTGCATCAGCACCTAATGTCTCCTGTTACAACTATGCCATTTTAAGCTCATATTTTCTCTTTTTTCCCCCTTTGCATTTCTAATTTTCCTTTTTCCATTTCCTGTTTTCTTAATGCCTGTCTCCCTTTAAACTTTTTCTGTCATTTCTGGTTTCTTCACTCACTGCTCACGCTCCAGTCTCTTCAACTGTATCTGAATAGCAATTGTTTCTGACATTTCACCATCTGAAGTACTTGGTCCTTCTTTGAATTTCCACTAAATCCAGGTACTGTACTAATACCTCAATTATCTGAGGCATTTTAGCTCTGTTAGGCAATGCTATCTCTGGGTTACCTTCAAAAATCAATCAACTTTGGTTTAGAATTTCTTTTAGAAACTGCTAGTGACAACTCTGTCAAATGCAGGTAATCTTTTGCTGCTTCCACCACCATGTCTTATGTGCTGTACAGAACCCGGTGTATTGTTCACCTGTATTAGTTATTTACCTAACCACGCCCAAATCACACATCCGCGGAGCACGGTGGCTCAGTGATTAGCACTGCAGCCTCACAGCATCAGGGTTCCAGGTTCGATCCCACACTCGGGTGATTGTCTGTGTGGAGTTTGCACATTCTCCCAGTGTCTGCGTGGGTTTCCTCCGGGTGCTCCGGTTTCCTCCCACAGTCCAAAGATGTGCAGATCAGGTGAATTGGCCATGCTAAATTGCCCGTAGTGTTAGGTAAGGAGTAAATGTAAGGGTATGGGTGGGTTGCGCTTTGGCGGGTCGGTGTGGACTTGTTGGGCCGGAGGGCCTGTTTCCACACCGTCGGGAATCTAATCATTCATAACCAATCCAATCTCAATCCCCATCCCAATCCAAATCATAGATCATGGGATTTGATTCTTTCGTAACAGAATTTTAACACCAACTGCATTTATGCTATTTTACAGAAGTCACAATTGCTGAGTCATGTTTCCCATCCCAAGTATGGACATTAGTTGTTTCCTTAAAACTTAATGAGAATCCTACAACACACTCAAATGCGTTTCTCAAAGACTACAGGTTATTCTAATAAGTGGAGAAATTCTCAGCTAATGCTTATGCTTCACTCATGCATACCTGCCTCTTCTCCTGCTCGTCTGTATTACGCTGGAACAGAAGGTCTCGCTGTTTAATTACATGGCGTTGCTGTTGAACTTTCTTGTTTAGTAGGTCCATGTATTGTAAACGCATGACATTACACAACTTGTACACATTCTTGTAAACCTCCAGATGGCGCTAAAATAACAAGCAATGATCACATCATTTACAATCAGGCTTTAGCACATGAATTCTGCACATTTTTGGCAGTTAATCTGTAGCTACAAGTTTGAAATAAAAAAAAAACTGTGTTTAATAATGTGATAAATATAGCAAAAAAAGATGATTCCACACCAAAATGGTTCATAATTCCTGGAATCATAGCAAATGAACATAATAGAGCTGAAAATGTGTTGCTGGAAAAGCGCAGCAGGTCAGGCAGCATCCAAGGAACAGGAGAATCGATGTTTCGGGCATGAGCCCTTCTTCAGGAGGATTTTCAGCTCTGATCTCCAGCATCTGCAGTCCTCACTTTCTCCTCAAATGAACATATAGTTAACATTCACAAACTTTCAAGGATTTGAGCAGCTGGAGGCAAGTTCAAGAAAATGAATGTATACATTTTGCAACCTTTTATTTTAAAGAATATTCCATTGTGAATTGTTGGTGCTTGATTCAAAATGGGCAACTGTTCCTCTTTAAAAAATCTTTGTTCAGTTTACTCAAGTACCATGAAAATGTTCTCACCAAGACATCTTCATTGCTTTCCTCTCAACACCTTTTCATCCAGGGTGATTTCAACCTCCATTTCAATTCATCATGAGTTCTCTTCAAATGCCTTGTTAGCCTTCCTTAATCTCACATTCATACAAAGTCCGCAAGCCCTATCCACTGATATCTCTCATGCAGTCTTGTGCTCTCATTGAATCAATTGATGTCCAGCCATTTCTCATTCCTTCCTCGTATCACTGCCTCCCACAGGCCCTTCACACTCTCAGTCTTACTTTTTTAACCACGTCTATCCTTGGATAGGGCACTCTCCAAATTCACTTGTAATGTCACTTGCATAATCCCACACTCTCCCGTATTATGATCCTGTCAGGCATCATTAGTATTTAGACAAAATCTAAACATCTAGCAACCAACTGACTAAACCATGCCACAAGATTTCATATTCTTAAACAAAAGCAAACTAACATACATAAAGAGAAATTGCATAAAACATCATTGATTTAACAAAATGAATGATGAAGACCAATGCTATAAACTTAGTTCTACTTTTTACTATACTCTAAAGCTTCCCTAATCTTACAAAATCTTGAAGGTTCATCCATTTTCCTGGATCCAACCACAAGGTATGCAACAGCTCTAACGATCTCACTTTAATTCTCCTCAGTGTTCCAGCTATCCTCTGAGATAATATGCCATTGGTATGTTTCCATTAGCTTCTTTGGTAATGCAACCCTCTGTCTTTCCTTATCAACTTCATGACTGTGGATATCTTAGTTCCTTGTTTGGGTTACCAGCAGAAACTCAATTATCTTCCCACTTTCCAGGCTAACTATGCCAATTGCTGTCTGTGACAATGCTCTGTGAGAATCCAGTTAACTTTTCCACTACCTGTCAACTACAAAAAATTGTCCAACTATTTTTCCCTCATGAAAACCACCTGAAATAATGACCAGTCGTCCTAATGTGCGGTGATCACTAAATTTAGTATTCCCCTGCTTGAAGTACAGACCTAACAAATGGCTCTCCCAATTTTGTGAACTGCAATCTAAATCTAGACCAAGACTTCAATTGTCTTCAGGTGTTTCCAATGTGAAATGTTTGCTTCCGTCAGCAAAGACACACTGATAAATTAAACAGACGTATGCTGTAAGCCAGACCTTCGCCCTGAATTGCTAATTATGTGACAAAGTCGTATGTTTTTGGATGATTCAGAGACACAAACAATTACACTACTTTCAAGCCAGCTCTTTAATTCTGTAAACCATTTTTCTAACAGAGTTTTAGGATGCTCATTCTTAGAAATGCTTGCTGTTGTTTTCCAAAGAGATAGCGATAGTCATTCCACCTCTGCCGGGACGTCTAAAAATGGCTCAGTTTCACACTTCTTAGTCTGAGCTTGCAGATAAATATAGATTAGCGTTTCATTGTAATTAACTCCAAGTTTGTTTGAATTGCACTTACCTCAGGGTTACACGTTAGTTTCTCAATCAAATCCTTCAATTTATCTCGAGTTTAAAGTTTACTTCCGAAAGCTGAAAGGTTGCATTCGAAAGCAAATGAATTATGAAGTAGAGTTTTCTGCAACATTAGTATTAACCTTCCATACATCATAACCTTTCTGCAGCTATTATCTCACCTCCACCTTGGATATCCATTAAAACCATTACTCTCTCACCCTGGCCATTTCCCCAGTACAACCCTTACCTCTGTTTAAGTCCAAAGGGACACAGATTTAAACAGAATTTTTTTTATATAATTATAAAGTTGATAAGGTTCTGCTCATTTTTAACTGAAATTATGTCGAGCAATAGAAATTTACTAAACTTCACTATTCAAAACATATAAGATCTGAAATAGTCCTGATATGTTTAAGGATTGGTTGGTGTCATGACCATAGTCATAGAGGTCTATAGTACAGAAAAAGGTTGCTCATTTCTGTGCCAGTCAAAATCACCCACCTAACTACTCTAATCCCACTTTTCAGCACTTTGCCCATAGGCTTTTTTGCCTTGGCATCGCAATCGCACATTTAAATACTTATTAAATGTTATGCAGGTTTCTGCCTCTACCATCCTTACAGACAGTGGGTTCCAGATTCCCATCACCCTCTGGGTGAAATCATTTTTCCTCACATCACCACTAAATTGCTGTGCTTATCGTAAATGTATGACCCCGGTTATTAATTCTTCCATAAAGGGAAATATTCCTTCCTATCTACTCTATCTATGCAACTCATAATATTTTACTATATAATCAATACCTCTCCCTGTATATTAGTTTGAAGTCAGATGAAACTGACTTTCATCTTTGTTAGATATTTCCTCCAAAAATATTTTTAATATTTGCATCTGTAGAGCTGAAAAAAAGACATTTGTTGAAGCTTTTTGTCTTGCACTTATCAGGATATTTTTGATATTCGGGATTTTGGAGGCTGTGATTTTGAGGTAATGTCACCCGTCTAATAATTTTGTCTCAGCCTAATGTTCTGTGTCCTTGAGTTTGAATCTCATCATGGCTGATGATGAAGTATATATTCAAGTAAATCTCAGGAAGTAAAAGCTAGTCTAACAGCGGCCACGTAAGTACAGTTGATTGTTGTAAACATGCAGCTTGTTCAAGGAATATCCTTTAGGGAAGGAAATCTGCCATCCTTCCCTGGTATGACCTGCAAGTAAGTCCAGATCCCAAAAATATGAATGACTCATAACTATATGAAATGGCCTGACTGGCCATTCTGTTCAAGAGCAAAAAGGCTGGCCCAAATAGTGATGCCTACATCCCAGAATTGAATTTTTTAATGAAAAAATGTGTATAAATTTTAAGCCATTGAAAAGCTTGGTTGTTAACTGTCAATCATATTAAGGGGTGCATTCTCCATGGCAATACCTCTTCCCAAGCAAAGTTCACTTGCCAATTAATCAGCACTCTATTATCAAGCAGTATAAATGATTGTTTTCCTCATGATCTGGTATTCTTGCAAAATGTCCTGATTGAGTGTAAGACAGAAAGCTTCAACAAAATGTGTCTTTTCTCAACAATGCTCAAGATCTATACCTGATTCCTGAAGAAGGACTTATGCCCGAAACGTCGATTCTCCTGTTCCCTGGATGCTGCCTGACCTGCTGCGCTTTTCCAGCAACACATTTTCAGCTCTGATCTCCAGCATCTGCAGACCTCACTTTCTCCTCAAGATCTATACCACCAAAGGACTCTATTATATCTGATAACTATGTGATATATTTTAAGCATTGTCATGATACTATATAGACTGACAGCACTGAATTATACTATTGGCTGCATTGCAAGTAAAATGGTGGTCCGATCATGCTAAGGGTACTAGTAATAGACAATTTTCATATATATTTTGTTGACTGGACACCTAACCTGCTAAAAGTCCGCCAACATCTTCAATTTTGTTGGGGACAGATTTTCATCTTTGAGTGTTACATCTTAGCAGGACATTCAAATATTTTAGCACCCTTCAGCTGTTCACAAGCTGAACAGGAAAATATAGTATTTTGTTATATGAGAAAGTAATTACTTTCTCCACACCCACTCCAGTGCAATTCTAGTTGATCACATTGAACAATATCAAACTTTATATACTGAAAAAGCAAATTGATGAATATAACATTATTCCACATGGTCAGACAAGTAACTTTCTTCACCTGTTCCTGCAGGGCCTTCTTCATTGCTTTTATTTTCAGGTCTTCTTCATCCTCATTCAACGAGTCACGTTTTCCCAAGCTTACCTGGCTTGCCAGCCTTTTGAAGTCTGCTCTTTTCACCTCTGCCATACTGCACAAAACCAGAATTCCCAGCATGAAATGAGCAGGATGTAGATTTTTCAAAGAATGTTCTGTACATGTTATCAAATAACAAAGGCAAATTTATAAATATTTATATCTGTAAGATAGATTCAGATATGGCTATAATAAAATGTTAAAGGTGTCATCCATTACTGTTGGTACTACTCATTTTGGCTATAAACTACAGTAACTTCTAACATTTTCACCACAAGTACAATATTCTTGTTACATTTAGATTGCTAATATTGGCTAAATAATGAGATAAACATGAAAAGTATGTTATTATTTATTATGAAATTTGGATTTTCAAATTAAAGGTAGATGGGTTTTAGTTTCAGTTCTACGAAGATCTTCTTTTTAAAAAAATAGATCACACAATAATTTGAAACAGTGAACTAAACATATCCTTTCCAAGAAAGCATGTGATTCAGTCAAGTACTGAACAGGTTACCTGTTGTGTTAATTGATACAATGCCTATCCTGCCGAGTTTATGACAAATAGAGAAAACAGACTATTTTAGTTTGGTTTTTGGCTTCTGTTCAGAACATACAGATTTTCTGTTCAGGAGAGAGTTTTCTCCCCAGCAGAAGAGTTTTATTTTGTGAAGTAGGTACAGTTAGTAAGTTTGCAGATGACGCCAAAATTGGAGGTGTAGTGGACAGCGAAGAGGGTTACCTCAGATTACAACAGGAGCTGGACCAGATGGGCCAATGGGCTCAGAAGTGGCAGATGGAGTTTAATTCAGATAAATGCAAGGTGCTGCATTTTGGGAAAGCAAATCTTAGCAGGACTTATACACTTAATGGTAAGGTCCTGGCAGCATTGCTGAACAAAGAGAGTAGTGCAGGTTCATAGTTCCTTGAAAGTAGAGTTGCAGGTAGATTGGATAGTGAAGAAAGCGTTTGGAATGCTTTCCTTTATTGGTCAGAGTATTGAGTACAGGAGTTGGGAGGTTATGTACAGGATATTGGTTAGGCCACTGTTGGAAAATTGCGTGCAATTCTGGTCTCCTTCCTATTGGAAAGATGTTGTGAAACTTGAAAGGGTTCAGAAAAGATTTACAAGGATGTTGCCAGGGTTGGAGGATTTGAGCTAGAGGGAGAGGCTGAACAGGCTGGGGCTGTTTTCCCTGGAGCGTTGGTGGCTAGGGGTGACCTTATAGAGGTTTACAAAATGAGGGGCATGGATAGGGTAAGTAGGCAAAGTCTTTTCCCTGGGGTCTGGGAGTCCAGAACTAAAGGGCATAGGTTTAGGGTGAGAGGGGAAAGATATAAAAGAGACCTAAGGGGCAACGTTTTCACGCAGAGAGTGGTGTGTGTATGGAATGAGCTGCCAGAGGAAGTGGTGAAGGCTGGTACAATTGCAACATTTAAGAGGCATTTGGATGGGTATATGAATAGGAAGGGTTTGGAGGGATATAGGCCAGATGCTGGCAGGTGGGGCTAGATTGGGTTGGGATATCTGGTCGGCATGGACGGGTTGGACCGAAGGGTCTGTTTCTGATTATCAGTGGCACAGAAAGATATAGGAATGAAGTGAGTAATAGGCATTGAAGTGTGTGATCAGTCATATTGAATGATGATCGGTCATATTGAATGCCATATTATGTTTAGTTAATGGCTTAGCTGTGCATGAACATTTATTTAATCAGTAAAAATGATAAATCCCTTGCAAAACTGGAATCAGTGGCTAACAGGAGGCAAACTCTCTAGGGGTTGGAGTCATACCTTGCACATAAGAACATGATCATGGTTTTTGGAGGTCAGTCCTCTCATCTCCAGGATATCTCGGTGGGGGTTTCTCAGGGTAGAGTCCAAGGCCCACATGTTTTTAACTGCTTCATCAATGACCTTCCTTCCATCATAATGTCAGAAGTAGGGATGTTTGCCGATGTACAATGTTCAGCACTGTTCACAATTCCTCAGATACCAAAGCAGTCCACATTCAAATGCAACAAGATCTGGTCAATATCCAGCTTGAGCTGATAAATGTCAACTAACAGACATGCCAAATAAGTGCCAAGCACTGACCATCTAATCACTGCACCTTAACATTCAATGGTGTTACTATCACTGAATCGCCCAGTATCAATGTCCGAGAAGATACCATTGACCATAAACACAGCTGGACTAGCCACATAAACACAATGGCTAATAGAGCAGGTCAGATGCTAGGAGTGCTACAGCGAGAAATTCACCTGCTGACTCCCCAAATTCTGTCTACCATCTGAAAGGAGGCATGAAGCAAATGTCAGGTATAGACAGCAGGGATTGAGTGAATCCGTAGGAGAGTATAAAGTCAGTATGAAGTATCCTTAAGAGGAAAAGCAGAAGGGCAAAAATGGGACATGAGATAGCTTTGGCAACTAGGGTTAAGGAAAATCCAAAGGGATTCTACAAATACATGAAAGACAAAAGAGTAAAAAAAGAGAGAATCGTGCCCCTTAAAAGATCAGTAAGGTCGCCTATGTGTGGAACAGCAGGAGACTGGGGAGATGCTAAATGAGTATTTTGCATCAGTGTTTACTGTGGAGAAGGATATGGAAGATAGAGAATGTGGGGAAATAAATAGTAATATCTTGAAAAATGTCTGTATTACAGAGGATGAGGTGCTGGACATCCTAAACCGCATAGAGGTGGATAAATCTCCAGGATCTGATCGGGTGTACCTTATTGTTATAAAGGTGGAGGTCGACCCTGCTCTGATAACGAAAACAGAAAAACCTAGAGAGGCTCACCTCACCCTATAATCTGTCAAAAGTGTGTGAAAAGTGGTATAACCTGCCTCTCACCTGCAAGCTATTATGAAATGAACTCCTTTTCACTCACTCTATAAATCAACAAGTAACAGTTTACTTATCTAACTCTAACAGTGAACAAATTAACTGAACCGTTAACAAACCAAACAATTCCCCTTAACTACTAACTATTTCCGAATAAAACAAAATTCTAATGGTATGCCGTTCCAATAAATACAAGTCACATTTACATAAGCCAAAATAAATTTTAAAAATTAGAACCTAGTCCTCACAATTACACCTTGGGTACGTCTTTGGAATATCCTGTGCCTTCTCTGCTGATCTTCAGTCGGGAACGCCTTTCTCCATCAAATTTCTGTGTCAGGAATATTAGCTAAGAATGCCGCTGTACCTTTAGTAAGATGATGGTTACTCAGCGCTTAGTGAATTCTGAGAGAGCCAGTACCTTTCTCTTTAGAGCTGTTGGTTGGTAACTCTATCAGATGGCAGTTGCTCTCCCCAGTTTTCCAAAATGCCCTCATCTTTTATACCCTTGATGACCTATCAATATTTTTACAATCGGATTGGTCCTAGATTGTCAAAACCATCAGATTAAAATTTAATAGGTTTTTGGTAGCTAAGGGTCTGAATTAAATTAAGGGTCTGACTAATTTTAAAAAGCCTGTTGACTTGATAAAACTGTGCTTGGCCTTTCGATACAAAATTCTTGTTCTCCCTGTGCCTGCAAACTTTAAAGCAGCTCACAGACTTCCATTTTAAATCTAAGCACCAAAACCCTCTCCCCTGCCATCTTTTAAAGGGACCACACAATGTTTTCCCCATTTTACAAATTGTACACACCAACTTTGCAACACTTACAACTCTGTGGGATGCTAGGGAAGTGATTGCTGGGCCCCTGGCTGAGATATTTGTATCATCAGTAACTGCAGGTGAGGTGCCAGAAGACTTGAGATTGGCCAACGTGGTGCCACTATTTAAAAGGTGGTGGTAAAGAAAAGCCAGGGAACTATAGACCAGTGAGCCTGATATCAATGGTAGCCATGTTGTTAGAGGGAATCCTGAGGGACAAGATTTACATTTAATTGAAAGGGCAGGGACTTATTAGAGATAGTCAACATAGCTTTATGCATGGGACATTGTGCCTCTCTAACTTGATTGAGTTTTTTGAAGAATTAACAAAGAGGATTGATGAGAACAGAGCAGTGGACATAATCTTTATGGACTTCAGTAAGGTGCTCGACAAGGTTCCTCATGGTAGACTGGTTAGCAAGGTTAGATTATATGGAATACAGGGAGAACTAACCACTTAGATATTGAAGTGGCTCAAAGGTGGAAGACAAAGGGCGATGGAAGATTAATGTAGACTTAAAATGTTAGCTTATTCTCTTTCCATGGAAGTTGTCCAATTTACTCTGATCTTCAGTATTTGTTGTTTTCGGTACAGATTCCAACATCTGCAGTAATTTGTTTCTCTATAGAGAGTGGTGTTGGAGCATTGCTTTTCAGACTGGTGGCCTGTGACCAGCAGTGTGCCACAAGGATCATGCTGGGTCCACTTCTTTTCATCATTTATAATAAATGACTTGCATGTGAACATAGGAGGTATGGTTACTAAGTTTGCAGATGACACTAAAATTGGAGGTGTACTGGAGAGTGAAGAAGGTTAACTCAGAGTACAACTGGATCTTGATCAGATGGGTCAATGAACCTAGGTGTAGCAGATGGAGTTCAATTTAGATAATTGTGAGGTGCTGTATTTTGGAAAGACAAATCAGTGCAGTATTTATACGCTTAATTGTAAGGTCCTGGGGAGTGTAGCTGAAGAATTAACAAAATCCTTGGAGTGTAGGTTCATAGTTGCTTGAAAGTCGAGTCCCAGATAGTTAGGAGAGTGAAAAAGGCTTTTGGTTTTCTTGACATTATTGGTCAGAGTATTGAGTTCAAGAGTTGGGAGATCATGTTGCAGCTGTACAGGACATTGGTAAGGCCACTTTTGGATTACTGCGTGTAATTCTGGCCGATAGGAAGGATGTTGTGGAACTTGAAAGGGTTCAGAAAAGATTTACAAGGATGTTGCCAAGGTTGGAGGATTTGAGCTATAGGGAAAGAGTGAAGAGGCTGGGGCTAATTTCCCGAAGTGACGAAGGCTAAGAGGTGACCTTGTAGAGGTTTATAAAGACCTCCTCACGGGTCTGAGTTATGCCTGCCTCTTCGTAGGGTATGTGGAACAGACCCTCTTCTGCAGCCACGCAGGCACCATCCTCCACCTTTTCCTCCACTACATTGATGCATATTGGCGCCCCCACTATTGGCTCCCCCTCATGCTCCCATGAGGAGCTCAAACAGTTCATCCACTTCACTCACCCCTTCTACCCTGACCTTAAATTCAGCTGGACCATCTCTGATACCTTCCTCCCCTTCCTGGACCTCTCTGTCTTCATCTCCGGTAACTGACTTAGCACTGATATCCATTTCAAATCCACTGACTCCCACAGCTACCTTGACTACATCTCTCACTGCCCTCCTGCAAAAATGTGATCCAATAGTCCCAATTCCTCCACCTCCACCATATCTGCTCCCAGGATGAGGGATTCCACTCCAGGACTTCCCAGAGGTCCTCCTACTTCAAGGAACGTAATTTCCCCTGTCCTGTGTTTAATAATGCCCTCAACCACATCTCCTCCATTTCCCACACCACTGTCCTCAAGCTCCCTACCCCCAACCACAATAAGGATAGAGTCCTCACATACCAGCCCACCAATCTCCAAATCCAATGCATCATCCTCCAACATTTTCACCACCTCCAATTAGACTCCACCACCAAATAAAATTTCCTTCTTCACCCCTATCTGTTTTCCATAGCGACCGTTCACCAATAACTCCTTTGTCAGTTCCACACTCCCCACCAACCTCTCCTCCACACCTGGTAAGTTTCCCACCAACCGCAGGAAGTGCAAGACCTGCCCCTACATCTACTCTCTCACCTCGATCCAAGGCCCCAAACAACCATTCCAAATCCAGCAGATATTCACCTGCACTACTGCTGATCTTGTCCCTTGCATCCGTTGCTCCCAATGTCTTGTAGAGGAGACCACAAAGTGCACACTCGAGGACGAGTTCGCAGAGCATCTGCACTCTGCACGCTCCATTCACCACCAGCTCTGGTTGCCAGCCATTTCAACTCCCACTCCCACTCCCTTGGCAATATGACCATCCTTGGCTTCCTCCACTGTCAAAATGAAGCCACCTGCAAACTGGAGAAACAACACCTTATATTCCATCTCTGGAGCTTACAGCCTAATGGCCTCAACATAGAGTTTACCAGCTACAAAATCTCTTCATCCCCAACCTCATCATATGTCCAACCCTCTTCTCCTCCCACCTTCTTGACCTGACCATCTTCCACACGTCCCATTGAACAATCACAATCACCTCCTACCTGCATCCACTTATCACCATCCCACCTACCTATCCATCAGCCCCACTCCCACTCCCACTCCCTCTATTGATTTCTGAACTCCCTTCTCCCTCCCCAGTCCTGATGAGGTGCCCTGACCCAAAACGTCAACTTTGCTCTTCCTCTAATGCTGTCTGACTTGCTGTGTCTTTCCATCAACATTTTATTGACTCTGACTTCCAGCATCTGCGGTCCTTACTATCACAAAGTGAGCTAAGGTTGACCAAAATCATCACATATAGACCTCATACAACCAGTGCATAAAGGAAGTCCATTTCATCCCGTTTGAATACACTTGATTCAAACTCAGTGAGCTAATCAATCAGTCCCCTTTTACATAGCTCTTCTTTTTTAAGCAGGGGCATCCATTTTACAGAGTGCTGAATGTAGTTAACACCTTTAAATTGATTGAGTCTTTTGAAGAGGTGACCAAGAAGAACGATGAAGGCAGAGTGGTAGAGGTTGTCTGCATAAACTTTAGCAAGGCCTTTGACAAGGTTCCGCATGGTAGACTGTTTAGTCAGGTTAGATCATATGAGATCCAGGGAGATCTAGCCATTTGGACAGAAAATTGGCTTGATGGTAGGAGAGAGTGGGTGGTGTTTGAGGTTGTTGTTCAGTCTGCCAAAAAGATTGGTGCTGGGCCCACTATTGTTTGTCTCTTATATAAACAATTTGGATGAGAATATAGGAGGCGTGAATAGTAAGTTTGCAGATGATACAAAAAATGGTGGTATAGTAGACAGTGAAAAAGGTTAAAGTGAGGACTGCAGATGCTAGCGATCAGAGCTGAAAATGTGTTGCTGGAAAAGCGCAGCAGGTCAGGCAACATCCAGGGAACAGGAGAATCGACGTTTCGGGCATAAACCCTTCTTCAGGAGGGCTTATGCCCGAAACGTCGATTCTCCTGTTCCCTGGATGCTACCTGACCTGCTGCGCTTTTCCAGTGAAAAAGGTTACCTGACAATACCACAGGATCTTGATCAACTGGGCCAATGGGCTGATGGAGTTTAATTCAGATAAATGCAAGATGTTGCATTTTGGCAAGGCAAACCAGGGCAGAACTTTCAGAATTAATTGTAGGGCTCTGGGAAGCGTTCTCGAACAAGACATGTGGAGTTACAGGTACACGGGGTGGTGAAGGTGGTGTTTGGCACATTTGCATTCAAATCAGTCAGAACAGGAGTACAGGGGTTGGGGTGTCATGTTACAGCTGTACAAGAAATTGGTAAGGTCACACTTGGACTACTGCTTACAAGCAGCTCCTTGTTAGTATAGTGATTAGTATCCCTGCCTGTTACACAGGAGACTGGGGTTCAATTCCCTGATAGACAGTGTGAGCTAGGCAGTGCACAAATAAGGATATGTTCTGACAATACCAAATTTGGTGGTATAGTGGATGGTGAAGAAGGTTCTCAGAGTATGATGAGTCAAAGAGTGGCAGGTGAAATTAAATTTAGATAATTGTAAGGTATTGCATTTTGGTAAGGCAAATCAAGGCAGGACTTATATACTTAATGGTACGATCCTGGGGAGTGTTGCTGAACATAGAGACCTTGAGGTGCAGGTTCATAGTTCCTTGAAGGTGGAGCCACAGGTAGACAGGGTAATGAAGGTGGTATTTGGTATGCTTGCCTTTATTGGCAAGTGCATTGAGTATAGGAGTTGGGATGTCATGTTGCGGCTGTATAGGAC
>NC_057718.1:64230048-64236001 GCF_004010195.1 Chiloscyllium plagiosum
CACATTCTCCCAGTGTCTGCGTGGGTTTCCTCCCACAGTCCAAAAATGTGCAGGTTAGGTGAATTGGCCATGCTAAATTGCCCATAGTGTTTGGTGAAGGGGTAAATGTAGGGGAATGGGTCGGTGGGTTGCTCTTCGGAGGGTTGTGTGGACTTGTTGGGCCGAAGGGCCTGTTTCCACACTAAGTAATCTAATCTAATATAATCTAAAAAGGGATCTGGATGGGTACATGAATAGGAAGGGCTTAGAGTGATTTGGGCCCAATGCTAGCAAATGAGACTAGATTAATTTAGGATATCTGTGAGCATAGGTGGGTTTGACCGAAGGGTCTATTCCCATGCTGTATGACTCTATAATTCTGGTCACCTGCTATGGGAAGGATGTTATTAAATTGGAAAGGGTGCAAAATGATTTTTAAGGATGTTACCGAATCTAGAAGGTTTGAGTTATAAGGAGAGGCTGGTTAGGCTGGGACTTCTTTTTCCTACGGCATGAGAGGCTAAGGAGTGACCTTGTAGAAGTTTATAAAGTCATGAGGGACATGGATAAGGTGAAGAGCCAAGGTCTTTTCCCCAGAGTAAGGAAGTCTATAACCAGAGGTATAGGTTTAATGGTGAGAGAGGTAAGATTTAAAAGGGACCCAAGGGGCACCTTTTTCACACAAGGTGGTGCATATATGGAATGAGCTGCCAGAGGAAATGGTAAAGGCTGATACAATTACAAAATTTAAAAGACATTTGGATAGGCACATGGATAGGAAAAGTTTGGAGGGATGTGGGACAAATGCAAGCAAATGGGACTTGTTCAGTTTAGTATTCCTGGTAGGCATGGACTAGTTGGGCCAAAGGGTCTGTTTCCCTACTGTATGACTCTGACTTTATATAACTTATCAAAGTCAAAGAACCATGTGTTGCTTTGAATTTAATGAAATAATAGTTTTTAAAAGTTAAAGATGTAGTTACAAAACTTTTGGTTAGCTTCAGTCATAATACTAAGTCACATGAAAATGTGGGGAATATCAAACTACAATCTGATGAGGCTTGAGTGGCTGGGAAACCAGCTTTCACATGATTGGAGAGGTCTGATCAGCAATACCTTTCCCACAAAGTGCTATCTAAAGTATAGGAATCATTAAAGTCAATGTTTGTTTATATTTTCCTCTCTAATTTCTTCAAAGGGCTATACAGAGACCTACACAATCTTGTTCCTCCATCTTTCCCCATCAATTCACAGCACTTGCAAATTCAGACTTTTCCAGCAGTGGCAACCTGTGCAATTCCTCATACAATTGGGATGCTTCTGAGGTCAAAGTTTAGCATCATTCAATCTGATTTAACATCCTGCCTCATTCTTTTTAGTGGTAAGTAGAAAAATTGTTACTTTTATTAAGTAGTATAAACAATTCAATTTTAATAAGTTACATAGAACTTCACACGATGGTTTAGCAAGTTTATCAAGTGAACAGCAAAGCAATACAAACCAGGAAGACCCATATTTGATTGCTAGATTTGTACAGAGTTAGATGGCTGGGGTCATTGTTTAATGCTGCAATGAGTTTCAGTGGCCTTCAACTGAGAGGGGATGCATTTGGAGTTACATACATACTAAATAAAATGTTTGTACTTCTGACTGAAATCATGGAAAGTCTGGCTTCGGCTTTGCAACTCACAACATTACATAGCTTGTCAAAATTCACTGCCTAAAAGAATAATGAGCTGTTCACTAGATCACACACTCAGACTGATGCTCACATCAGGGAGGGGAGAAAAGTGACAAAGAAATAAATAGTAAAGCAAATAGAAACAGTGTATCTCCTGCCAACTCATTTGACCGGGAGGCTGATGCTGTTGACATCTATCATTGTGGACCCACATCACACTTGAACCAGAACCAGAAATAGTGCCCCTGTTGTTCTAGATAATAGGAACAGGAGTAGGCCATTCAGCCTTTTGAGCCCGCTCCACCATTCAATATAATCAGGACTGAGCAACCTTCTCAGTATCCTGTTCCCAATTTTGCCCCATACTCTTTGATCTCTTTAGCCACAAGAACTATATTGTCTCCTTTTGAAAGCATTCAATGTTTTGGCTTCAACTATTTTCTGTGGCAAGAGAATTCCACAGGTTCACCAGTCTAAGTGAAGAAAGTTTTCCTCATCTCAGTCCTGAATGGTCTATCCTATTTTCTTAAATGGTGACCCCTGATTCTGGACTTCCGTGTCGTTAGGAATATCCTTCCTGTGATTATCCTGTCTAGTCCTGGTAAAATTTTATAAGTTTCAATGAGAACCCCCTCATTCTTGTAAACTCTGGTGAATGCAGTCCTAACTGAGTAAAACAAGATGGAAGGTGGGAAAACATTATGGCTATAAGAGCTGCCCCTGTTTGAAGTGTTTTCAGCATTGGAGATTATTTCCACAAAGTTTTGGAGCAGTAATTACTGTTTTATAAGATGTGGCATTGTTTGGAACTTAGGAAAAAAAGGAGATCAAAACAACAGCACTTTTAAAAAAAAGGAGGGAGAGAGAGCAAGCAGGGGCCATGTGGGAGGTGACACCAGTAGGGAAGTAAACCTGCATAGCTGTGATACCGAGCAGTGAATCTGTACAGCTGACTGCCTCTGCTGTGTAGTATCAAGTATCTCTGGACATCAGAGTTCATTCTAAGTAAAATAAACAAACAGTGAAATTCACAACTGACACTGGAGAAACCTGTGTGGGGGAACTCACAGAAGGGGAGCACCTAAGTGGCTTTTTAAAAAGTGTAACTTTCTCGTCTTTTTTTTTGTAAATCTACAATAGTGACTGCAGTGGTATTTTACTGAAATCTGCCTCTTGGCTAAAGTTTAAAAATATAAAACATAGGTACTACGTTATTCAAGAGCAGTAATACTGCTGGCTCTGTAGATTGTTAAGGTGCAAAGATGGCATTTATAGAGTGATGTGCTCTTTCTTTCGGATGTGGGAGATTAGGGAGAGTTTCCATGCTATTGATTATTATGTCTACAGGGAGTGTCTTTGGTTGCGAATCCTATCAGATTGCATGAATTGGTTGGAGCAGCAGTTAGAGGCATTGAGGAATTTACAGGAGCTGGGGCTGTGATGGATGGCAGTTATAGGAAGGGAGAAAAGTCTCAGATACAGTTGTGTAGATGGGTTACTGCCAGGAAGGTAGGAGGGCAAGACAGGTAGGGCAGGAGTCTCCTGTGGCTAACCCCATCTCAAACAAGTATGCTGTTTTGAAAAAAATGTAGGGGGTGTGATGGATTCTCAGGGAAATGCAACACCAGCGAAGTTTCTGTCTGTACTGAGTCTGGCTCTAATGTAACGAGGGCTATGTCAGCTTCCAAGTAAGCGATTGTGATAAGGGATTCTCTAGTCAGAGGCACAGACAGACGTTTCTGTGGCTGATAACAAGATATCAGAATATTCTCAAAAGGGGAGAGGGAACAGCAGGAGGTTGTTGTACACATTGGAATTAAGGACACAGGAAGAGTCAAGGACAAGGTTCTTAGGAGAGAATATAGGAAATTAGGCAGGAATTTTAAAAGTAGGCCCTCAAGGGCAATAATGTCTGGATTACTCCCAGTGTCACGAGGTAGTGAGGGTAGGAAGAAAAGGATAAGGCAGATGAATGTAGGGCTGAGGAGCTGGTGTATGGGAGAAGGATTCACATTTTTGGATCATTGGAATCTCTTCTGGGGTAGAAGTGACCTGTACAAGAAGGATGGATTGCACCTGAATCGGAAGGGGACTAATATATTAGTGGGGAGATTTGCTAAAGCAGCTCGGGAAGACTTAAAGCAGTAGGGTGGGGGGGAGGCAAGGGTGGTGATGATGGATAGTGAGGAGTGGATAATGAGACAGGGAGATAGTGAAGTAAAAGATCAGTCTGACACTGGTGCAGTTGGGAAAAGGAGCAAGTTAAAACAGTCAAGGCAGGCAGGAACAAAATGGAGAATAAGGGAGGACTGATAAATTAAACTGCATTTATTTCAATGCGAGAGGCCCAATAGGTAAAGCAGATGAACTCAGCTCATAGTTGGGAACATGGCTCTGTGATATCATAGTAATTACAGAAATGTAGAACAGGACTGGCAGCTTGACTTTCCAGGGCATAGATGCCACAGTAAGGATAGAAAGGGAGGGGACTGGCAAGAGAGGAGGGGGAATGGTGTTTTTGATTAGGGATAACATTACACCTGTACTTGGGGAGGATATTCCTGGGACTACATCCAGGGAAGTTATTTTGGTGGAATTGTGAAAAATAAAAGGATGATCAACTTATTGGGAGTAGACTATAGATCCTTCACCAGGTAACAGGAAATTGAGAAGTGAATTTGTAAGCAGATCTCAGTTCTCTCTAAGTACAATAGAATGGTTATGCTAGGACATCCTTCTGCAGATAAGGAGACTAAAACTGCACATAATAGTCCAGTTATGGTCTCACTAAGGCCCTATACAATTGTAGCACAATATCTCTGCTCCTGTACTCAAATCCTCGCGCTATGAAGGCTATCATACAATGTGTTCTTCACTGCCCGCTGTGTTTGCATGCTTTCTTCCAGCAACTGGTGTAGAAGGACACCCAGATCTTGTTGCACCTCCCCCTTTCCCCATCTATCATCACTCAGATAATAATCGATTTTCTGATTTTGCTGACAAAGTGGATCCACATAGTACTTCCCTAGCCATGCACTTGCTCAAATCACATTGAACCATCCCTGCATCCTCCACATACCTCATTCTCTCACCAGCTTTATATCATCTGCAAACTTGGAGATGTGTTGCGGTCTTTTTCTTGCTGTTTTCCTAGTCATCTCACTGACCATCCCCCGACCCTTACTGCTTCCCTTGTCAGCTAGCTTCCAGACAGGGAACCTGTTTAAATATTGCATGCACCCTATGGAGTTAAACCTCAGGGGAAGACTAAACTTTTGAACTTCCAGAATCCTTCCCCTGACCTGGAATTCTACCCCAGTAAATATCAGACTTTATGTTAGTGGGGAAACAGTTGAATTTTTGCAGTTAGCCTCAGTATTACAGGATTAGGACAATAAATAATCTCAGGTGTTCACTTCTGAATGCTTTAGAGTGACTTGTGCTAGAAAATATGTGGGCTCAAAAGGTTTGGGCTTGATATTGAAGCTGGACATGGACTTATTTCTCAGTAAATCCGTGTCTCCAGAAGAGAGAAGTGGACATTTTGAAGAGATTTATTGAAATTATGCACATTTTTATATATTTCCTTTAACACAAAAATTTGTGTTTCCCCTATGCTGTTTGCAGTTTTAAATTTACAAAGCAACACTTTCTCCGTTGTTTTATGAGTCGATACCCTACCAAGACACAATCCCATGACTAATTACACATATATATTGAGTTAGCTGATTTCAAACAGAGACATAACAATTCATCTCATAAGAGTTACTGCTCTCAATCCTAATGAAGGTGCACATGTGGACATTATGTAATGGTGAGATCAGCTTCAGTTATAATGATCTGTATAGCTGTTAAAATGCCTGCTAGCATTCATGGGTGAGACTCACATGGAGAGAATGAAAACTTTGACAAGTGAAAGAGGATTGATAGGGAATAAAACCCGAATACTAATTGAGTGTCCATGGAACAGAGGAGGAGTGAAAATGAGGACAGGGAGGTGAAGAGATAAAGAAACAAAGAGGTCAGATTATATATGTATGAACTGGTCATTTATAAATTCAACACATTTTAGAACATAGAACATAGAACATAGAACAATACAGCGCAGTACAGGCCCTTTGGCCCTCGATGTTGCGCCGATCCAAGCCCACCTAACCTATACTAACCCACTATCCTCCATATACCTATCCAATGCCCGCTTAAATGCCCATAAAGAGGGAGAGTCCACCACTGCTGCTGGCAGGGCATTCCATGAACTTACGACTCGCTGAGTGAAAAACCTACCCCTAACAT
>NC_057718.1:64238743-64266371 GCF_004010195.1 Chiloscyllium plagiosum
ACCTGCACCAGCCAATCCTGTCCCTGTTCTAGCCATGTCTCCGTAATAGCCACAACATCGAAGTCCCAGGTACCAACCCACGCTGCAAGTTCACCTACCTTATTTCTTATACTTCTTGCATTGAAGTATACACACTTCAAGCCACTTTCCTGTTTACAGACACCCTCCTTGGAAATTGATGCCATGTTCCTAACCTCCCTACACTCCTGGCCCTGCACCCTGAAGCTACAATCTGGGTTCCCATGCCCCTGCAGAGTTAGTTTAAACCCCCCCCAAGAGCACTAGCAAACCAAATTTTAAATTTTGGCATTTAAAATTACACAACACATCACATAACGGGTACATTCATTGTTGATGATTGCAAGTGTTGAAAACATTCTCCCTCGGACCAATTTCAAATAATGGACTCTGGCATTCCTATGCCTTTTAACACTTCAGCAACACTAAACTGTGTTTACTGGGCACTCCACAGAATCAACCTTCTTCCAAACAAATGGAACACTGCCAATACATATTAATCTCACAGATTAATACAGAATGTAACCATCACAACAACAGAAAATGGTGCCTTCATCACAACAATCATTTTGATTCACAGACAAGAAAATAATACAACAAAGCTCTTTCAAGAAACATTACTCTAATTGATGGATAATCGAATAGGGAACTAAGTAGAACGCATTACCCCATAGCAAATAGACTTCCAATATTCCATCATATATTTATCAAGGGCTGAAATTATACTGTACTTTTTAAAATCAATGCTGTATCAAATAAAGTACATTCACAAACAGAAATCCAGTAATAACATGTGAATACTGATGTACCACCCTGCCCCTATCTGAAGCCAAAGATGACCTAATGTACAAACCAAAAATATAAAAATACAACCTATATCATTAATGTTTAGTAGGAAATGGCAGAAACTGCTTGCTATTAAGTCACAAAAGCATCTGATTTAGATAATAAATGAAACTAGAGTAATAACCAATACACACAATTGCTAGGATCAATCAATATCCTGAGCACATGTGCCAATTGTCTTTGCTGGAGATGGGCAGTCAGTGCCTAGTCTGCTTTTCCAGATTGGGAACCAGGCTCCCCACATGTCCACCAAAGTCTCTGACCTATCCTGGAAGCCAGCCTCCTGTTATTGCTTCTGCTCCATGTGACTGGAGTGATGCTGTAACACCATAGGTAGGAGCCTCCTATCATCAGGAGTTGCAGCGGGTAGCAGCCAGAGAGTGACATTTGGATACAGCATTGCTGAAGGAAGTGCTGTGCAGGGTGGTGCAGAAGATCTCCAGTACGAACTGAACCGATGATAGACAGAATTGACGTCCATTGTGGCAGAAAATAGGGTGAAGGAGAGGGCCAGGATAACTGAGTGGAGGAGATGGAGATTTCTACCTTAAGTTAAGGTAAGGGCAGCATGAACTCGTTTAGGGGAGAGAAGTAGCCAAAGTGACTGGCACCAAAATATGGATAGCAGGAATGAACTGCTCAGCATGAAAAAGGCTGTTGTGTCAGACAAGCTGCTAACTAAACAAAGACTGTCATCATGAATGAGGAGTGGGCAATATATATGTTTACAATCAAAATCCTGGGTAATCTTACGTAAAGATTCTGAACAAACAGCTCCCAGGATCCGCTGAGCAGACCAAGAAAGGCACTGCATTGGGATAGCATGGGTTTTAATTTTTATATTTGCAGACCACTTCATGAGATGCTCGTAGGCCCAAATGAATTAATTTACACCATGGAATTTGCTATTAGTAGATCTTCGATTAAACAAAACATTTCCCTTCTCAAGAACCGATGATTTGCTGCTGATAAAAAAATTTCAATAAATATGGTTACTGCCAAAATGCCATATATTGCACAGTTTTTAAAAGAAAGTAAAATTTTCAATGAAGATTAATGCCATGCCCATGTTCACTGTAAATTTCAAAGTTTTGGCAAATGCAAATAAACCATCAAAAAATGGACACTCTCTGGATGGAGGAGGTAAAGGAAGCTGACATTAAAACCTTCCACTGCTCCCTAGCTTAGTCGTAAAACAATCCTATTCCTTCATCACATTCCAGGCTATCATGTGTATGGGTTTCCTCCTGTCCAATAGGAGTGATGACATGTTAAATATAATTGCAACTTCCTATATTTCACCATCCTTTCAGATGAGTTACATTTTCATGTTATTGGCTTTCAAAATATCAGTTTCCTTCTGCAGCTTGCAGCTGTTAGTCAGCCTTTGCTGATAATGGATTGCAAAAGCTGCATATATATCAGTACTATCAATGGCTTTACCTTATAATTTTAGCCAAAATGTTGTTACTTGCACATTGTGATACCAGTCTGGAGTATCTGAGGCTGCACATACTGTCCTTCTGGCTGCTGCTTCTTATCTTTAAGTAAGGCTCGTTAATTCCTTACACACTGTAACACACCCTTACTGACATCTGTACATAATAAGTTCTTAACTACAGCTCTCCCATGTAGTGACAAGACCTCATTCTTCATAAGCTCATTCAAGATCAGTTTCTCCTCTCTTACTGATTTCAGAATCATGTAATCAGAGACAGCATCATGATTTCTGTGAATCTCATTATGCCACATTGCTTGTACCACGTAGACATTAAGATACCATCACAAAACCTCCATCACAGAAATGCAACTTCATGAAAATAACAAACAAGAATGATAAAATCCCTACAGCCATTTGGCCTATTAAAGTCACACTGACCTTCCAAAAAACATCCTACCCAGACCCACACCATCCCTGTAAACCTGCATTCCCCATGGCTAATCCACCTAGCCTGCACACTCTGGACGCAATGGGCAATGACTTTTCATCTTTTACTTAAATAATCTAACTTTGGGATTGCGAAAATGTATTTTATCGATCTAGGATTCAACAAAAAAGACATCTGAATGGGTATGTGAATAGGAAGGGTTGAGGGGGATATGGGCCAAATACTGGCAAATGGGACTAGATTAATATAGGATATCTGGTCAGCATGGATGAGTTGGACCAAAGGATCTGTTTCTGTGCTGTACATCTCTATGACTCTAAGCTCAGTTAATGATTTTGCATACTGAAATGCCGCTTAATTATTGTAACATCAGTTTAAACTAGAAACTGTCAGAAACTCTTTCCTTAATACACCTTTTTTTGATTTGGTCGTGGCATGTGGAGGTGACTAAACGGGAGAGCACTTATTGCCCATCCCTAGTTGCCCTTCAGAAGATGATGGCAAGCTGCCTTCTTGCATTGCTGCAGTCAGAGCTAATTCGTTTATTCTATCTAAAACAACATTTTGCTGCAATTTATGGACGACAAAGTCTGTGCAGATGTGACTGAAGAAGCTTTAATTGCAGCCCCCAGGCACACATTAGGTGAAAAGAGACCTTCTTCCTGACTTGACACAGCCTATCAGTGTCCTATAAGGTCTATCAGTTTTCAGCTAATCAAGACACCAATGTGTCTTATTCCTCTCTTCACTTAAGGACGGACTGGTTTTGTCCTTTCATTCCACTGCCCGAGAGGGAAGGTGAGGTTTACGTCCCTGTTGCTCTGGCAACACTGAACACCATGGAGGCCAGCAAATAATGCTTCTCTCCTTCAGGCAGAAATTACTTTGTCATTTTCAGGGTGCACATTGTTGGGCCTTTTAATAAAACTGAGAAGTAGACAAGCGTCTGTTTTACAAATGTGTGGCATATTATCAAATATAGATGTTCTGAGCTATTTAAAAATACAGCAGATAAACTAAGTTTAGTTCCCTAGAAACTCTCATGTTTCCCCCTTTCAGGCTCTCTACAGAGTTAATCTGTTTTACTTCCATTGAGGAAAGAACAATGTGCAGTGGCTTTCACCAGTTTAAAAACAAAGGCAAGAGCTGAATAAGAAGGAAATGTTGTCATGAGTTTCCATGACAAAGTACTTAACCATGTTTCTTTGTCTTTTTGAAGAATAACTGTTGTGACATAGTGCAGTGTCATACATTATACCTGAGAGATGAAAATCTTGTACTAGAAAGGCCAACACACACTTAGCAACAATAGGACCTCAAAGGTCTGATATTGTGCAGCACCGATATCTAAACATGGGAAGATTTGGTTTACAGTGTGGATATTAAAACAAAAGTTGGTAATCTGTCTTATAAAATACTTGCAAATTGGACTGGGGAGAAAAAAACCTTCATTAACATTAGATTCATTCTCATAAGAAAAAAAATCAAAACCGCAAATGCTGAAAATGAAATAGAAACATAAGATGCTAAGATGCATGGAAGAATTTAATTTATTTTAGCCTTTAAAGTAGTATTATAAAAATAGAACGGTGGCAAATGCAAATCTATCAGATCCTGCAAGAATCAACTGATGTGCTCTGCACTGACCCCTTTGGTACGTGTAAATTTAATAATTTCTGTTTAAGATGGTAACAATGGCACTTGAAATATTTTCAGTGCTAATTTTAGATTAGTGTCTTTCAGACATTCTTGAATTTCTGGATAGTAATTCCAAAAAGCTGGGCCCCTTTGTGCCCCTTTTAAGATCCAATTTCCATCCTGCTTCTTTATTATTCTAAACTATTGAATTTGTAGCTTTCTTTTTTCTTCTTTCACTGTTTTTATCTACATTCTCACATGCTTTCTCTCCACAGATGATGTCATTATTACTGAACATTTCCAACATTTACTGCTATTATTTCAGATTTCCAGCATTGGTAGTGTTTTGATTTTGTGCTGCTAAAGTTCTGCTCTGTTATACTTTAGTATGGATGAGCACATTCAAGAGGACAGGCAGGAAAGGGGCACCAAGAAAAGAAAAGCTTGTATTTATATATAGAACTTTTAATATAGAAAAATCTCTCAAACTACTGAAGCATAATCAAGCAAAAATCAACAAATCAACAAGGAACATAAGGAGAAAGTGGGGACTGAAGAAGCTGGAGATCAGAGTCAAAAAGTGTGGCTCTGGAAAAGCACAACTGGTCAGGCAGCATCCAAGGAACAGAGGAGTCGATGGTTCAAGCATAAGTTCTTCATCAGCAATGTTGAGTGACTGAAAACTTGGAATGGGCTGTGTTTTAAGGACAACCTTAAAAGGAAAAAAAAGGAAGTTGAGAAATGGGCCATAAAGTGAGAAAATTAGAGAGCTTGGAGGCTTAGCAATTGCAGATATAGACACCAAGAAGCAAAGGGATCTCTGGATGCACAAATGTCAGTTGGAGGATTTGAGTACTTGAGAAGGTTACAGACATAGGAACGTGTAAGACCTTAGATGGATTTGAGTGTGGTGATGAGATTGTCAAATCTGAAGTGTTGGAGATTGAGAACCAGTAATAAGAAAACAGTGGGGTAATGTGTAAATAGCATTTTGTGCAGGTTAAGATATTATCAGCAGAGTTTAAAATAGCGAGTTTTGAGAAGATTTGTAGCTCAGGTTGAAGTTCTGGGTTCAGCTCAGCGAGCAAACCTACATCCATGAAAGTGAGCAGTCCAAAGTTTAAAATGAGCTCAAGCCGATGGAGGACAAAGGATGCAGGACATTGGAATAGTGATTTTCTTTTAGGTAACAAGGCAAGAAATAGGATTTTAGCAGTGCAGCAGCGGAAAAGCCAAGGCAGATCAAAGAAGAGTGATATTAAGAAGGTGATTCTTGTAATGGGGATTGCACAGCGTCAGAAAGCCAACCCAGGATCAAACGGGACAATGAGCTTGTGAATTGTCTTATTCAACTCAACTCAGTTTCCAGGCAGGGGCTGGATGTCACACAGAGAACAAAGAGGAAAATTGTGTTCGGGTGGGAAAGAGAGTGATTGGGCTGGAATGTGGGTAAGGGGTAGATGGAAAATTCAAGACTTTCTTGGGGGAAGTGTATCCTCTCCCATTCCAGGTGGCCTACAGGGAATGCTGGAAAAGCTATGCAGCTTGTAGAGCCTGCAGTTCTCATCTTCCTGACA
Source organism: Chiloscyllium plagiosum (assembly GCF_004010195.1). Taxonomy (NCBI): domain Eukaryota; kingdom Metazoa; phylum Chordata; class Chondrichthyes; order Orectolobiformes; family Hemiscylliidae; genus Chiloscyllium; species Chiloscyllium plagiosum. Next base: position 64,244,712 of record NC_057718.1, read on the forward strand.
ACACTTAATAAAAGCACAGGGTTAGTTAGTATCTTTAATTAAGCATAGAGTGACTGACCACTGAGAAATATTCAGCTAATCAGAAGCAAAATAAATTTGTGAAGGGTAGGTGATGCCTGATGAATCTGACTGAACTCTTTAAAGGGGTAACTGATGTAGTGGGGACCAGGAAAAGTCTATGTCTGTTATTTAGGTAACTTTCAGAAAGTATTTGATGAGGTCCATCATAAGAGACTTTAGACATAGTTGATACTCATGGAAATGAGAGGGAGGTGAGAAGGGTCAGACACAGGACAGGGATTAGCTTTCAGAGGACACATTCCTGCCTGCCATCCATGTATCTGACTGCTAGAAGATTGGGACTATGGATAAGCTGCCTCACAACGTTGCCATGGTTTCGAAGTGGGGAAACTAGTCATTGTTTTTGCCTGCTCGGGAGCCAAATAATCAGTGAGTTAGTGAGTTGAGGCCCATAAAGGGCCATTAATTGATTACTTAAAGTCCTTAATTGCTGGCATTCTCATGCCCACTAGACCATCTCACCCAGCACTTTTGCTTAGGGGGAGAAAAGGAAGTGAGTTTCTCTCCAGGGCCGACTCACCCAATTATTTTCCCTTCTCATGACTCAGTTGCCACCTCCAGGTCCGCTGCCTCCGCACAAGGTGCGAAACCTGCACCCACACCTACCCGTAACCTCCATCCAAGGCCCTAAAGGAACATTTCAAATCCAGCAATGATTTTTCTGCACATTCTCCCACCTCATTTACTGCATCTGTTGCTCTTGATGTGGTCTCCTCTACACTGAGACAACCAAAAGTCAACTTGCAGAGTATTTCAGGGAACACCTTTGATCCACACAGACCAAACAGCCCTACCGCCCAGTGGCCAACAACTTCAACTCCCCCTCACTCATCCCCAAGGAAATACAAATCCTGGGCCTCCTCCACTGCCAAATTAAAGTCACCTGCTGATTGGAGGAAGAACGCTTCATCTTCCGACTCAGGACTCTACAACCAAACAGCATCAGCACTGACTTCACCAATTTCTAAATCCCCCACCTCCTCCTAGATCCAACCCTCTTGACCTGTCCATCTTCCTGCCCACCTATCCACTCCATCCTTCCCACTGATCTATCAATCACCTCCTACCTGCATCCACCCATTTCTTTCCCACGTACCTTTACCCCAGCCCGAGCCCCACCCCTACTTACCCCTCAGCCCCCTTCCCTCTCCACATTCCTGATGAAGGGCTTATGCTTGAAAGGTTGACTCTCCTTCTCCTCAGATGCTGCTGACCTGCTGTGCTTTTTCCATCTTCAGAGAGGAAAAATATGCCCAAAGTCTCACATTGCTGGTATTGTACTATGTTAGGACCACACTGTTGGGGCAATGCAGCAGGACATCTACTGACTATCGGGTTTGTGCCGAAATAAAGGACTCACTATTAGTATATAGCACCAAATTAAAGGGAGAAAAGTCAATTTGCCTATATAAAGGTTGATGCACTTCAAAGTTTTCGGTTAAGAAAATACTTTGAGATACATCTGTAAAATACTAGTGTTTCTAGCTTTTCACTTCTCACTCAAATCTGGCTTCCTTTACCTGAATGAATACCCAATAGTTGTACCATAAGGAAAGCTTTAAGTACTGATCACTTTATTTCCACTATATTTCCATACCGACATCCTGGCCGGAAATATGCTGCTGGATTGCAGAAGACCAATAGTCATTACTTGGAAGGTTTATCACGTAATTGAGGTGATGGGTTTTACCTGTTTCTTGTGTTGAGGTGGAAGGTATGCATCCAAGAGAGAAGGAAAGGTGCTTTTTTTATGAGTAGACATTTGTAGGTGGGGAGAAACCAGGACAGCTGTAATGAAATAAATATTAGATAAGTATAAACTGCAGGATTAGAGTGGGTATTAGGAAAATGGGAAACAATCAGCTGGAACACATGGCTCCTCTTAGCAGCCATGTTTTCATGCATTTTAACTTTTCTCTAACTCTTCTGTATATGATTTTCATTTTTTGCTGTATCCAAACAATCATTCATGGCATGTATGCCATTGGAAAAAAGTCAGTATTCATCCAGGCAAGTGGAGAATATTTCAGAGAATATGTACAGAATTCCATCTTTGACCTCCTTCTAGAGCCACTATATTTATATGGATGATCTAATTCAGTTTCTAGTCAATGGTAGCCCCCAGAATATTGGTGGAGATGTGGATGGTTCTCTTTCCCTTCTGTTTTCCTTTCTCTATCCACTTCTTTAGTTGAGAGTTCGTGCATGGCACAGTGTGATATGGTATAGTGATGTGGCATAGCATGGATTACATTATCTTGTGTATCATGACATATTGTGTTTGGGTGTGTTGTGGCTGACAGGGAAAGGAAGAATTGCCATCTGCTTTAGAAGTCTGATTTGTGAGGAATTAGTGGCTCTTGGCAGAGTTTAATTTTAGAACATCCAAGCCAAACTAGCCAGCAGTGCCTCATAACAAATGTTTTGTTAAGTGCATTTTAAGATGTTGGATTCAATTACACAATAGCCACCAATTTCAGGTGTGCACTTGAGGAAAACCTATTTAGACAAAGTTATTTTTTATTGAGCATCAAATCATATTTGGAAATAATCGGCTCGATATGCAATATGCCTCTTATTTGATATTATAAAGATAAAAGACAAACTGTACCTCAGGAGTTGTGTCCACTGTCGCCATGTCAGAAAGCCTGTAAATGAGGGGGGAACGTGTAATGGGTGAAAGGGGAGTAAAAATAAAACTCAGGGATGACATCCAAACATTCCGCCAAACAAAGAGAAAATAACCAAAACAACCCAATATATAGCATTTCGGTGCCTCAATCAGTACTTACCCAAAGAAGATCGGAACAGTCAACTTCTGAGAGTGTTGTTGCTCTGGGTGACTGGAGACGCTGTGCTGAGAGGATCCCACCCTCCGCCCACAAAACGCCGTGACGAGTTCCACTTTTGGTTTTAAAGCGAATGGTATTAATAGTTCTGCAGCAGGTAATAGGTGGGTCCCCAGCACTTCAGTTCCCAGCCGCTGCTGTCTATAGATGAGACACAATATTCGCATTCCGGTTTGTGCTGGGGAATTACTTGGAATCCTACCAAAAACGCTTCATGCTGCCCTGTATTTTCCTGTTAGAGCCTTTCACAATTACGTTGGGAGGACTCGCCACCCTCATTGTAAGCGTTATTCTACAGGACTGTATATTCCAGTCTCTCTTTTACTTAACCATCCACGACAAATTTTAAGACGAAAAATGTCCCTGTGAAAATGGCTGCTGAAACAAAATCCCGAAGACGGTAATATTACACAAGGTTAGATGTGCTTCTTTCAACTTAAAAATCTACACAAAACTCTGCTCGATAATGGACAGGTTGGGTGACCACCCTAGAGGACACACTCAGTGTCAGCATAACTCCCAGCTACCAGGCACCTGTTACTTTAATTTTCAACTTTGCTCTCACATTGACCTCTCTGGCCTTAGCTTTCTGCAGTTTCCTAATGAAGCTCAATCCACGTTCCGGGAAGAGCACATCACAGCCATTTTAGAGTATGGCCCATAGAGTTTGTGCTATCTCTCTCCAAATCAATCTCGGCAGTCTCATTGCCCCACACTATCCCATTGGTTCTGTAAGTTTAGTTCCCTCAAGCATTCATCCTGTTCTTTTTGAAATCATTTATCATCTATTTTCCACCATCCTTACAGGCAGCAAGTTCCAGCTCATTACCACTCTGTGCATAAATATGTTCTTCACACATCTTCACTTTAAGACATTGTCCCCTTGTTTTTTATACAGCTGTTCTTTACCTACTATATCCAAATCTGTCATTATCATAAATCCTTCATCAACCTTTACTCCAAAGAGAAAGCCCAATTTCTCCAACCTAAACTTGGACCAAAACCCCTCGCATCTGAATTCATTCTGGGAAATCTACTCTGAACTGCAATATACAAGTTGTGGCCTAATCAGATCCTTATAAAGGTTCAACATAATACCAAAATGTGCATTTGGAGCCATGACCGGTGTTCACACGTTTGCAAGGTGGTTGAGACATTTCCAAGTCATGATGACAGGTTTTGCAATCATAGTTTACAAAAGGGAAAAAAATGGTTTAATTTTTCCAATTTAGAGGTAAAGGATTAGAAGTTATTTTGGGACCATTACATCAAGCAAAATGACTAAGGGTCTGCAGCAAAAAGTGCACTGATAAGTGTTGCGAATGGGTTTTCGAACCCTGGAGTAATATTATGATGATATCACAGAGCTGCTCCTCAATGGGGAGAAATAGCAACTTTTGGGCAGTCAGAAAAAGAGAGAAGCATATAGAGTAGACTAACAAGCATTAGGCAATAGAATTCACAGAATTTTCTTGCAATGATGGAGCTGTTAAATTAGAGCCTGATAAATCTTTGATGAGCAGGTATTGTAGTATTTAGTCTTAATGCCTAATAAACTGTTTATAAAGACGCCCAATCCTGAAGACAGTTCTTGATCTTGCCTTCTCCTCAATCTGTCTGTCTGTCTGTCTGTCTGTCTTGAACCCAAACTTATGGATGTGGGCATAACAACAAACAAAAGAAAGAACAACAGATTTCTTGCCCAATTAAAATATAATAAAGTAATTGTCTACTGACACACTCAACATGAATCAAATGAGACAACTGGGCAATATTGCATGCAACTTAGGCAATTAGCAAGGAACTGCGTCTTTGATAACATTGAACATCAGGAAGTCAAAAAAAACACAAATTATTGAAGGCTCTCTCTCCAGTCAGAAGCACCTGACAATGACAGAAGGCTGTCAGAGCTGTTATAGAGTCAGAATTACACAGAAAAAAAACAGATCATTCGGTCCAACTTGTCCACTCAGACCAGATATTCTAAACTGATTTGCCAGCATTTGACCCATATCCCTCGAAACCTTCCTTGTTCATGGACATCCGACTCTACATTGGCCTCCACAACCTTCTCTGGTATATACGCAGCAACCTCTGCATAAAAAAGTTGCCCCTCAGGCCCTTTTTAAATCTTGCCCCTCACCCAGGGAACAGATCTTGACTATTAACCCCTTAGCCTCCGACGCTGCAAGGAAAAAAAGCCCAGATTACCCCAAAGCCCAAACCCTCTAATCACAGCAACATCCTTGTAGATCTTTTCTGAACCTTTTCAAGTTTAAAAACATTTTTCCTACAGCAGGAAGACCAGAATTGAATACAGTATTCTAAAACTGGCCTCACCAATGTCCTGTACAGTTGCAACATGACGTCCCAACTCCTATACTCAATGCATTAACCAATGAAGGCAAGCCTGCCAAATGTCTTCTTCACCAACCTGTTACCTGCAACTCCATTTTCAAGGAACTATGCACCTGCACCCCTTGGTTAGAGATAACAAGATCACTATCACTTTCAATGTCTAGAGTTACTGAAGTTGAGACAGTCAACAGTAACTAACACACAGCAAATTCAACTCCTGTGAACACTGTCCATTGCTTAAATGCCAGGAAACCAGCTGCATAGCAACATCAGCAATCTCATAGGATTGAGCGTTTGGCAAGGAATGTTTCCACTGTTGCAATGCTGACCCATATACTATAGTGTCCTACTCCTGGTGAACAGTGTAACATTTGTGGGAAAATGAACCACTTTTCTCATCAGCAAAAGCAACTTCTAAGATTAATATCAAGAGAAGGGCATCACATATGCATGCCACATCAAAAGGATGAGAGAATATCGCCAATGTAGAATCAGATGACTCTGAATATACCTTTGTGCTCTCTTTCAGATGCAGCAATCAGCCAGGTGTGATAATCATTGTTGGCTACGAGGAAGTGAGTACTCCATAGGTACAAGAGCACTTGTCAATGTCACAGGGCACAAATGTTCAACAAACTTCAGAAGTGCCCTATTCTCTGCAAAGCTGGGCATATGAAAATTTTCCACTGCAATAGTGACAAATCACTGAATGTTTTCAGGACTTTTGAAACACGAGTCTCTTAGAAAGCCAATACAACAAACGCTGTATCCGACATCATTATGTCTTACTGGAAGAATGACTTGCTTATCAGTTTCCACACAGCAACAGATCTGACAGCATAACATACATGATCCTTATATGTGGCAATCATATTCTTGAATGCTGTACTGGCTGTTTGACTGATATCAGCAACTGTAAGATGTTAAAATAAAAGATCTACATTAATAGCCAGCTGCCACTTCAAGTCAGAAAGACAAAACAAAGTTTCCGAAGAGCCACATTAACTCTTGTTTCTCTCTCCACCGATGCTGCCAGAGGTGATTTTCTCTAGTTCTTTCTGTTTTGTTCCAAATCTCCAGCATCCTCAGTTCTTTGTTTTCTTAAAGGGCAATCATCAACTGTTTCATGACCAAAGGCTGTTTCCCGACAGGGTAGGCAGGATTCAATGTAAGCTTGCATGCTGCTCTTGGTATATATCAATGATTTAGATATAACTATAGGGGGCATGATTAAGAAATTTCCAGATGATACAAAAATTCTTGCTATCCATTTAAGAGAACAAATTTACAGAATGTGTTAAAATCAGAGGTTTGCATTCATAGAATATACAGTATTGCAAGATGTGTCATCAAAAAGTCAGTACAGATTCTAAATGTTGGCCTCTACTTGGTTGATTTCTTCCAAGGTCTCAGCACCTGGAATTTCTTTTATAGTCTTCTCATAAAGAAATCAGAGCTGCAACAAACAACCTTGTTCCTCTGAGAATCATGCCTTCCCAGACTAGGGGTTGGGACCCAAGATGGGTTCATGACCTCTGAGGCAGCAATGGCCATCATGGAGGTCTCAACAAGTTCTAACAGTCATACTCCCTTTCTAAAAGGTTCCTACTCTCAGTTTTCACTGCAAGGTTGCGCCCGTTTTCAGGCCTCAAACTGAGGTCAGTGGGTAAAGGTTTGGGAAGCACAGGAGACTGCCATTCAGCCTATTAGGCTGTGCAAAGTCTTTGAAAATACAGTAAAGCCTGGCACACATCCCTGCCTTTTGCCTAGCATTTACTGTTTGTAAAATATACCAGTACCATGGATGGATGGATTTAATACTGGGAATATGCGACCTTGTCTGCTTATGCACTTATTCTCACCATTCTCATTTGGATCTGGGTCCCATTAATTCCACAGTCTGCAGGGAGAATAAGCAAACTGTACTGTGGCACAGAGAGCCATTCAAGTGTGTGTGTGTGTGTGTGGGGGGGGGGGGGGGGAAGAAATAAAGAAAAATGTTATAGTGCATAGTTAGAGGAATGGATCTGTTCTCTGTAGCAAAAACAGAGACCCAAAGACTGTGTTCCCCACTTACTGTCAGAGGTGTGAAGAAAATGGGAAAATAAAATAAGGGGGAAGATCGGTAGATGAGCAGCGGCAGACATTTAAGCAGATATCTCCTAATACTCAGCAAAAGTGTACTCTAGTCATTCTAGTCAGAAAGGACATGATGAAAACAATGAAAGTCTCATTGTTAACAAAGGAGGTCAAATAGTGTATCCAATCAAAATCTAATGCATACAAAGTGCTGGAAATTAAAGGTCGTCAGAGGATTTTTTTAGGAACCAGCAGCAGATGACTAAAAAGTGATTATAGGGAGAAAATCGATTATGAAAGTTAATTGACAAGAAATACAAAAACAAGCAGCAGGAGCTTTTATCAGTTTATAGAAAGACTAAACTAAGTGTAGCACTCTTTTGGGATGGGACTGGGGAGTTGATAATAAGGAACAGGGAAATGGCTGATAATTTGAAACCAATGTTTTGCATTTGTCTTCATGGTGAAGGACACTATAAACATCCCAAAGATATCACAGGAGGAAGGGTAATAATGGGAGTAAAATTCTTGTAACAGGCTCTATCATAAGGCAGAACATATCGGTAACTAATGGGCATGAAGCCAGACAGATAGACAGGACACAACGGCCAGCATCCAAGGATTTTAAAGGAAGTGGCTGCAGGGATAGTGAAAGAACTGTTTGAAATATTTATGAACTCACTGGATTCCTGCAGGGTTCCAGTAAATTGGGAAAACTGTGAATGTGACAGCCCTGCTCAATAAGAGAGGCAGAAAACAGGAAAATATAAGCCAGTTGGCCAACAGCTGTTATTGGAAAATACTATGGTTCATTATTAAGGAAGAAATTGCAAGATATTTCAAAAATCTGAAGACAATCAGAGCCAACATAGCTTTTAAAAGGGTAATAATGGTTGGCAAATTTGCTGGAGTTCTTTGAAGATATAACAAGCAGAATTGAAGATAGAACTTGTCCGTTTGTCCTAGTGTATTTGGATCTCCAGAAAGAATTTAGTAAGGTGGCATATAAAAGGTTATTTTACAAGATAGCAGATCATGCTACTGTGATAATGTACTAAAGTGGATCAAAGATCGGTTAGCACACAGAAGAGAGAGCATCAGGATGAATGCGTCTTTTTCAGATTGGAAAGACGCAACTAGCTAGGTGTCACAAGCACCAGACTTAAGGTCTCAATTACTTACTATCTATATTAATGCCTTGGAGGAGGGTGCAGTGTGTAAGGTTTGAAAATTTGCTGATGATAAAAAAAGGGTGGGAGAGTATGTTGTGATGAGGACAGAAGTACCAATAAGCCAATAACTACTTCAAGTTTCTATAAGGAATCTGCAAGGGAATAGGTTGTGAGTGGGCAAAGACTTTGGAGATGGAATATAATGTAATTTCTTGGGAAGAATCAAATGGCAGACTATTGTTTAAATGAAGAGCAACTTCACAAAAAGTGAAGGTTTTGGGTTCTTGCACATGAAACACAAAACATTAGCATACAGACACAGTAGATAATTAAGAAGGCAAATGGAACTTTGGCCTCTATTGTTAGGGCTTGAAGTAGGGAAGACTTGTTACAACTGTACATGATATTGGCGTGGCCAAAGCTGGAGTGCTGTATACAGTTTTGGTCCCATATTTAAGGATATGCTGGCATTGGAGGCTGTTCAAATGGGATTCACTCAGCTGATTCTTGGGATGAAGGGATCACTTATCAAGAACAGCTACTGTGTTCAATACTGTGTTCAGGATGTTGCTAGGGTTGGAGGGGTTGAGCTATAGGGAAAAGCTGAATAGGCTGGAGCTATTTTCCCTGGAGCATCAGAGGCCAAGGGGTGACCTTATAGAAGTTTATAAAATCACAAGAGGCATTGATGGGGTGAATAGCCAAGGTCTTTTTTTTCCCAGGGTAGGGGAGACCAAAACTAGGGGGCATAGGTTTAGGGTGAGAGGGGTACAATTTAATCACTAGTTCCAAAGTGCTGTCCCACTGTCAGCTTGCCCTGCCTTATTTCCCCAAGAGAAAGTGAAGTTTTATGCCTTCTCTAGTAGTTACATCATACACTTGAATAAAAAGGTTTTTGATTCCTCTCCAACCAAGCCCTTTACACTATGACATTCCCAGTCTATGTTTTGAAAGTTAGAATCCCCTACCACTACAATCCGAAAACTCTTACAGATTTCAGAGATCTCCTTACATATTTGCTTCTTAATTTCCTGCTGACTGTTGGAGGGCCAATCCCAATAAGGTGATCATCGCTTTCCTATTTCTCAGGTCTATCCATATAACTTAACTGGACAGTCTACCAGGAATACTCACCCTAAGATTAGAGTGGTGCTGGAAATGATGAAGGGCTCCTGCCCGAAACGTCGATTTTCCTGCTTCTCGGATGCTGCCTGACCTGCTGTGCATTTCCAGCACCACTCTAATCTTGATCTAATCTCCAGCATCTGCAGTGCTCACTTTCGCCTATATTCTCCCAAACTACAGCCGTTAAGTTATCCTTAACCAAGAATGCCACTCCCTCATCTCTCTTGCGCGCCCCTCCAACCTTCCAATGGCATCTATACCTAGAAGCTGCCAGTCCTGCCCCTCCTTGAGCCACGTTTCTGTATTAGCTATGATATCCCAGTCTCATGTTCACAACCATGCCGAGTTCATCTGCTTTTCCTGTCAGACCTTTGGCATTGAAATAAATGCAATTTATTAGCCTTACCTTATTTTCTACCTTGCTATTACCTGCCTTGACTATTTAACTTGCTCTTCTCTACTGTATCAGCCTTAGACTGAGTAATATTGACACCAACTCCCAGGAACAGAGCATTCTTCAAATGTTTAAGCTTGTACAAAGGATGGCTTGTTCTTCAGCCAACACACTGATAGGTGGTTTGTGAGCAATATGGGTTCAAATCAATCTAAACTGAATGCTCCAAGAAGTTAACAAAACAAACTCTCAAATCATATGTAAGAGAACAAAGTTCCAAAATTTGGGTAGGACAGTTTTAAGTATCCATGAAAAATATCTGCAAAACATATAAAGGAACAGGCAACTTGGAAGTTGAAAATAAATTACTACAAGATTTATCATTTAAGTATATTAATTTCAGAGGCCTGAATAGGCTGAAATGTATCTCTCCCTGAAATCACTGATTTCTTGTAAAACATTTTTCATAGGCTATTCCTCATTATGTACTTGTGTCAACTGAATCACAATTTTAAATGGCAATTCTTGATATTCGAGTCACTTACATTCATTTTTAAAAGCCATTTCAAAATTAACAAGAAAAGATTATTTAATCTACGTCTAAAAGTAATTAAGTATAAGATCTGCACTGTATGCGGCAATGCTTTAATGACAATTTGTTAAACATTCAAAATAAGCCAGTTTATTTTTAGATTTATTGTACACTTTGCACATTCAGTTGTCCACATCACGAGCAGATAGCAGGTATAAATATAAAGTCTTGCTCTGGTAGTCCTCTCATTTGTCCATTCCTCACTTCTCATTACAGGTCATATCCATTTCTTGCCAGTGATATCATATTCACTCAGAGTCATAGAGATGTACAGCACAGAAACAGACCCTCCGGTCCAACTTGTCCATGCCAACCAGATATCCTAACCTAATCTAGTCCCATTAGCCAGCACTTGACCCATATTCCTCAAAACCCTTTCCATATATACATCTAATGCATTTAAATGTTGTATTTGTACCAGCCTCCACCACTTCCTCTGGCACCTCATTCCACACATGCACCACCACACACGTGAAAAAAAGGTGCCCCTTAGGTCCCTTTCAAATTTTTCCCCCTCACCCTAGACCTATGCCTTATAGTTCTAGACTCCCCAACCCAGGGAAAACATCTTGTCTATTTATCCAATCCATGCCCCTCATGATTTTATAAACCTCTAGAAAGTCATCCCTCAGCCTCCAATGCTCCAGGGAGAACAGCCACAGCCTATTCAGCCTCTCCCTATAACTCAAACCCTCTAACCCTGGCAACATCCTTGTAAATCTGAACCCTTTCAAGTTTCACAACATCCTTCCAATAGGAGGGAGACCAGGACTGCACACAATATTTATATTTTGTTTGACAAGCCAGAACAATTTCACTTTTAACAAAACATATTTGGTAGATCATATCTGTCACGCAGCTCCAAACTAGACAGAGCACAAAATGTACCCAAACATTGTGAAGTATATTCCTAAGAATAGTTCCTTTCTTGCACATTACCTTTTTTTTCACTTTACTGTAACATAAGCATCAACCCTCTCTCCCACTCAATAGTGAACTACATTTTTAATTCTTTAACGGGCACTGTTCTGTGGATCCTGGGTAAACCTTAACTTAAAACTTTAATTGTAGGAATAATGAAGATTTCAAACAAAATGCAAACAGCCAGAGTAATGTTGATGGTGGATTTGCAGTTTTCATTCAGACAGGGAAGCAGTGTGGAGATTGCTGAAATCGGGGGGTGTGGGCGGGATGACTCACACCCTTAGCCGGTGTAGCTGGGTGGGGGACCAGCCTGGGCTCAGCCACCCCCGACTCTGTTTGGTGTCCGGTCCCGGGGCCGGTCAGCTGAGCGTCCGGGGCCGGGTAGCCGCCTCCTGTACCCCGTGCAGCCAGTCCAGGCACCTCTGGTGCAGCGCCGGGTCACCTGGTCCGCCCTCCTCCTCCTCCTCCTCATACTCCACATCGTCGTATTTGTGTTGGTTATTGAGCAGCGAGATCTTCACCAGGCCCCGGATATCGGCGGCTGCGGCCCACCGCGGGCCTTGCCTCCTGCTCCTCCCGGCCCCCAGCGGCTGGAGCTCCAGGCTGCGCCTCTGGATCAGCAACATGGCCTCGGGGGTCAGGCTGAGGGAGAAGCCCCCTTCTCCAGTGCTGTCCACCGGCCCGCTCCGGGGTGAGGTATCACTGCTCCCTCTACCCGAGTCCGCCGACCTGGAGGCGGGCCCGCTCTCACTCGAGCTGCCCGGAGCCCTGGGTCCCGCGGGTGGAGCCTGCGGTCGGAGGCCGCCCAGCCGCGAGGTGGAAAAGCGGGAGCGGCCCCGGCCCTTAGCCGGCGGCGCTGGGCCTGCCCTTGGCCCCCGCACCATCTCCTGCTGCCTCCCGGGGATACAGCAGCCTCCAGCTGGAGCCACTGCAGGGAAGGACACCGCGGCTCGGTGAGGCCTCGGACAGCTTTCCAGCTTCATTACCCCCGGCCGCTCTCAGGATCGAGTGACCCGAGAGCAAGCACGGGCCCCGCTTTATACCGGGGCGGGCTACCGTTCCCCGGGGCTGAGGCTGTCCCCTCCTCCCGCAGGCTCCCGTCCCTCCCGCGGGCTCCTCTCCCTCCCCCGGGGCTGAGGCTGTCCCCTCCTCCTCTCAATGGGGATATGTTTGGGTAATAAATGCTGCTATTCACATCAACATCCACGTCCCAAACATTATGAAGTATATAACTAATGTTGCCTCACTTGTAAAGTTACAATAATTTGATTTGATTGTCATTGAACTATTTTTGAGATTTATCTCAACACATTAGATTATATCACGAACAACACCAGAGATTCAAATTTATCCAACTTGTTGTAAGTTGCTATAGCCTTACCAGGCAAGAAGGCCTGGTTTAACCTGAGGGTCAGCACACCTCAGGTGAGGGGGAAGAGAGAGAGAGAAAGTCATTAGTAGCAATTGCAGCTGGTGCAAGAATTGAACCCACGCTGTTGCATCACTCTGCAGACCAACATTCAGGATCAGTGGTGCTGGAAGAGCACAGACCAACATTCAGCCAACTGAGAGTGTGAAAGGAGCCTAGATAAGTTTCAGAATTCAAGTGTTCTGAGCTAATCTTAAAGAATCAACTTTTTCAATCTGAATAATGAAATATGAAATTAAGAACATACATTCTGGAAAAAAAACTCAGGCCAGGCAACAGACTTAACATCTCACGTTAATGATGTTTCAATAGAACTTGGTATAATAGCTAATATCGAGTTTTGAGAAGATTTGTAGCACAGGTTGAGGTTCTGGATATGGGTTTGCTCGCTTAGCTGGAAGGTTTGTTTTCAAATGTGTTTAGGTTTCCTTCACCGACCTAAGGAAACATAAATAGGAGGCGGACCATGCCACCAGTGCTTCATCTGAAGGCTCACTGATGATGTTACCTAATATGGTGATGAAATGTCTGAAAACGAACCTTCCAGCTCAGCGAGCAAACCTACATCTAGTAATAGCTAATTAATATAAACAAAGAACTCTGGATGCTGGATATCTGAAACAAACAAAAACAGAAATTTCTGGAGAAATTCAGCAAGTGTTTAAAGTTTTTGTGAAGATCTGTAGCTAGTGAGCTGTTTGCATTTGTTGTTAGGTCTGTTCGCCAAGCTAGTAGGTTTGTTTGCAGACGTTTTGTCCCCTTTCCTGCATGTCTGGTACCACATGTGGAGAGAAATAGAGTCATAGTTATAGAGTCATAGAAATGTACAGTATGGAAAGAGACCCTTCGGTCCAACTCATCTATGCCAACCAGATATCCCAACCCAATCTAGTCCCACCTGCCAGCATCCGGCCCATATCCCTCCAAATCCTTCCTATTCATATACCCATCCAAATGCCTCTTAAATGTTGTAATTGTACCAGCCTCCACCAGTTCAGTGACCCTTCTTCAGAAATGTATTATTAGTTTTTAACATACTGTTAATCATATAGGCCACACCAGGTAAAGATGGAAGGCTTCATTCTCTAAAAATACATTAGTGAATCAGATGAGTTTTCACAACAAAGATAGCTATGAACTTCTACTATTACTAGCTTTTAATTACAGACATTTAAAATTAATTTAAATTCCACCAACTCTCATGGTGGGATTTGAACCCATGTCTATATAGCATTAGCTTGGATTCTGAATTATAAATCCAATGCTATTGTCACTATTTTCAGCATCTTCTAATACAATTGATTCTTATATAGGGGCTTTCCAATTGACTTGTGACAGTTATGAATTTGCTCCATACAGTCAATTGGTCTGTTGTATATTTATGGCTTGTTGCTGGAATATGTTCTTTGTGATTGTGGCCAGTAATATAATTGCAACAAATTCATTGCAAATCCCTTCAGGAAAATCTGGGTTCATTGCAGCTGATGAGTCTATGCCTGAAAAAAAAAGACATTGGCACAGATTATGGAGTGTTTGAAGGAACTTATTTACTTTGCCTCAAAGTTCAGTTCAAAGTCTGGATCCAATCATCACAAGATTAAATCACTGGTTCAGATGGTGTCATGCATCTAATTACCACATCAGTGAATATTCATTACATAAAATAGGTGAAGGAAGTTTACAAAACCTTCAAACAGCATGTGGGAGTTGTTCTGAGGTGTGCATGACTTAATTTTGATGAAAACCTTTGCCTATTAATAATCAAGAAAGAAAATAGGAAATGGATCAAGATGACAAAAATGAGAAAATATTTTTTTTTAAACAGATAAAACACTGATTTTACAAATTTCATAATTTATTACCCAGGAAACAGTGGTGCTGAGCTAATTCCTTGACAACTGAAGTCCTTGAGGGGTAGGGACACTCAGTGCTGTTAGAGAGCTTCAGGATTTCGATGCAGCAACAATGAAGGAACATGCTACCTTATCCTTCTATGTGGTAAAGATTGCAGATTTAGAAGATGTTATCAACACATTCACAACTTTGATGCTGTTTGACATGTTGGTATTTTCCTTTTTTACTTAAAACCAAAGCGGTGTGGCGTTTTTCATTGGTCCCTGTACATTTTGTATCAATAGGAACTCTGTCTTGTTACATATGAATATTTACTTCTATTTCTCACTAGGAAATAGATGTGGGATTGGGACTTTTACATTGTTTCAATCAAATTGCAGAATGACTGCAGCATAACAACAATGGATCTTCACAGTCTCAACTTGGCTTTGCTGCATGCTAACTAGAAATTTGGTATTATATACATTAGGATTGACATTTAATGTTTTTGATTTGGTGTCTACAATGAGCCTATAAAATAGTGACTAAAATCAAAGTTCCTATCTTGTTACAATCTTTGCTGTGGAATAGTAAACCAAAATAATTGTATCTACTGAATGACCCATAAGAGAAATTAGTCATAGCGCTTTTTTCAGCTTTTACTTTAAAATACAAATCAGAAGCAATGCAAATTAGAAATTAATGAACAGTCACATATTTCAACTAAAGGCAAATTTTAGCTGAAATAGCTGACAACAAAAATGTCTTACCCACAAATTTTTGTATTATTTCTGAAATGGTAGCACTGCACATGTTACACAATTTGCTTTACTTTATTCATGTAGGGTAGGTCAATAGCACTCTTTGATAATAGCCACCACCTTCAAGTTTCATAGCTATGATTATCATCAGTAAGGCACATTTCTACAATTGCTCCCTTTTCTGTGGATCAACAGTCTTGATTTGTTTTCCTTTTCAACCAACACCACTGTTCACTTTGGCAACTTATGGGTAATCACATAATTCTAAACTATCCCTGAGCTATTCAGGTTTTAGACCTACTGAGCCAGCTTGCATAGTGCCTCCTAAAGCTCATTTTTATTTTTCTTTCAAAAAAATGACCACTTCCTGAAAGCATTTATTTAAATATTGTATGTTCCTTTTTCCCTTAAGTCTGTTTTCTTTCTCTTCATATCTGTATCTGTACACAGATTGCCTACACCATCCAGTTCTTCAGCTGCAACACTTATATCGGTTATACACATAGCTGTTTTCTCTAATTTTCTGTTGTGACTACTTCCAGATCAAGGTCACGTGCACCAAACTAATAGATTCCTTTTATAATCAATGCAAATTTTGAAAAATCCTTCACAAACATTTTTCACAGGAATTACAGATTTCAGTCTTCTGAAGAAATTACATTTTCCTTACTGCAGTGTTTCTGGATCAAAGGTCAATCACAACCTCTTTCAGATAAATTATAAGCAGTGGCAATCACTTTGTCTAATTACCAGTGACCATCTGATCAACAAATAGTTCACTCAGCAAGGAATTTGTAAGAATGCATCTGATCAGTTGTTGCACTGGTTTTATTCTCGACAGAACTGAAATCTACTCAGAGGTGGCATAGAACAGAAGCTGATATTCTGCGTTTTTTGTTAGAATTTAATCTTAATTCCAGGAAATTCACAGAAAAATACCTACAATGCTAATTTAGAAACTTGGTGAGTAGATAAACCATATGGAAAAGGAAAACCACAAGGAAAGTTTGATTTCTGGTTAGCAAAATTGATTATCAATGCAAATGTGATGAACCAGCTAGTTAGAGGAACACTGACCCACATTTCTGGTTAGTGTTCAGTATTCCCTGTTGGATGCACACATGTGCAGATGCCTATTGAAAATAGGATCAGATGGGTCAGAGATGACCACGGTGAGTGACAAATTGTTCAACCACATTACTATTCATCGGTAAAGCCCATCACAAGTTGTGTAGTATCACTGGTGAAATCTCAACGCATCAAGGAGCAAATGTCTTAACGAGGGGAAGGTAGAAAATTGGTTAAAAAAAGCCACATATTTACAAAAATGTGGTAAACCACTTTCATGCATTTTACAAACAGATAATGCAATGTTAAGGCATAACTAATGTGAAATAGTGTTAAAAATTCACGTTGGAGAAATATTTGAGTATTTCATGAACTCCTCTGAGTCACAGTCATTGAAATGTACAGTGTGGAAACAGACCCTTCAGTCCAATGAGTCCATGCTGACCAGATACCCTAAATTAATCTCGTCCCATTTGCCAGCATTTGGTCAATACCCCTCTAACCCCTTCGTATTCACATAGTCATCCAGGTGCCTTTTAAATGTTGTAATTGTACCAGTTTCCAGCACTTTCTCTGGCAGCTCATTCCATACATGCACCACCACACATGAAAAATTTGCCTTTTAGTTTCCTTTTAAAGCTTTCCCCTCGCACCCTAAACTTATGCCCTCCAGCTCTGGACTCTGCATCTCCATGGAAAAAACCTTGTCTATTTATCCTATTCTTGCTCCTCATGATTTTAAATCTCTATAAGGTTGCCCCTCAGCCTCCAATGCTCCAGGGAAAGCAGCTGCAGTCTATTCAACTTCTCCCAAAAGCTCAAACTGTCCAACCCTGGCAACATCCTTGTAGTCTTTGAGTGTGCAAAGATTATAAAGAAATATATAGTGTGAAAGAATAGACTGATCAGATGACAAGAATTCGAAAAGTTGACTAATTTAGCGCATTTAGTTGTTCGGAGCACGTAATTTATTTGGATTTTCAGAAGCTCCACTTCAGACTTTTAAAAAGACGACTGAAGTTCATGGAAATTAGCTGCACGGATTGAAAACATATTTCCTCGGTATAATGACAGATAAGTCAGCCAAGCAGATTTGGGTTTGTAATAGATCTGCCTGTATAATTTTTTTTTTCAAAGAAATCTTTTGTCATAAAAGGTCTTTAAATTGATCTCATCAGTGTTTATCTGAAGTACAGGCTTTACATAGAAATAATCCATAACACAGGATTCGCTAAAGCCAAGCAAAATGGTTGGAGGAGAGGCAAGACAACAATCATAACTCAACAAAACTGTACCGCAGGCTGACAGTATAGTCACTCCACACAAGGTGCTAAATGGACTTCAAAATAGGATTGCTCGAAATGGTTTTCTTCACAAACCTACAAAGGAACAAACCAGTGGTAAGCATTCACGTAAGATGTATTCATAGATAAAACTGCTTTATAAAAAGCATGTTTTTATTCTTTGGAGGACTTTTAATTTTAGGTACGGCACTTCAGGTTGGACTGCAGATTCACCAGAATGATACTTGGGAGTTGGTATTAAATAAGAGTGACAGGTCACACAAACACGGTTAGTATTCCCTTAAATTTGTATGACTGAGGGATGTTCTAATCAAAATGAGTTTACAATTATAAAAGGATTCAAATAGAGTCAATGAAGAGAACCTATTTTCTCTGACAGGGAAATCCAAAACAATATGGCATAATTTAAAAATGTCTGTCATGCTATTTAAAATCAGGAAATCAAGTGGCACTGCTTCACATAAAGGATCGTAGAAACATGAAACAATTATCTTCAAAATGGCAAATGATCAGATCAATTAAAATGATCATAACCAAGATCACGACATCTGTAGGTAAAGGTATCAAAGGCAGTTGAATAATGCTCATGGATAACTTTATAGAGGTTTATAAAATCATGAGGGGCATGGATGGGGTGAATAACCAAGGTGTTTTCCCCAGGATGGGGGGAGTCCAAAACTAGATGGCAAGGTGAGAGGGGCAAAATTTAAAAGGAACTTAAAGGGTAACTTTTTCACACAGAGTGTACTGCTTGTATGGAATAAGCTGCCAGAGGATTTGGAGGAGGCTGGTACAATTACAACATTTAAAAGGCATCTGGATGGGTATATGAATAGGAAGGGTTTAGAAGGATATGGGCCAAATGGGACTAGATTAATTTAGGATATCTAGTCAGCATGGACAAGTTGGACCAAAGGGTCTGTTTCTGTGCTGTACATCTCTATGATCATTCATAGCCTAATTAAATTAAGGAATAGGCCCAAGAAGTGGCATAGCCTATTTCTGTTCCTATGTTTTTCAAGGACATCTTAAAGTACATAACATTAATTACTTTCTTTTTAGTGCAGAAATTGTAGACAAACGCTGCAACTAATGTGTGCAAAGCAAAACATCAAATGAGATTAACAAGTACTAAGCAAATAAAAACACAGTAACTTTTATCTAAAGAGAGTTATTATTTGAGTGGTTCAATTTTATATACAAGCTCCCTTTATAGTATAAGCAATAATCACTTTAAAGTAGCACACAGATTCGGTCTTTGCTAAATAAATGCTGCTTACAATTATTAGCTTTCCACTTTGAAATTCATAAGCAAAATTCATTTGCTCAGTAATGCAAATAAAACACAGGTAATATAAGCACATGGAATGATGTTAAATATGAAACAATTATATAAAAGATGAAAAATCCTTAACTAAGGACAAAAACTTGATTCTTTGGAACAGCATATAATCAGTAACATGTGCAACAGACATTTTTAAAACAAATTTATATTACATCATTTTCTATGTAATAGTCCAATGAGTAGTATTTAGGAGTCATCCAAGAAACAAAATGTACAGTAGGCAGTCCTTCCCCCGGCTACAAGCAACCTTCTGGAAATATCCGATTCTGGTCTATTTTTCCATCTTCCAGATTTATCCGAGGCAGGAAGTGCAACACTTTATGACAGCATCCCTTAAAAATAACAAAAATGAATTAGGAAAGCAAGAACTTTCTCAGAGAGGGAAAATATTAACTCAGCATTTATCCTGTCAAGCCCCTTAAGAATCCTGTATATTTAAATGAAATCATGTTCTTCTAAATCCAGTGCAGAGTCCCAAATTGTTTAGCCTTTGCTTGTAAAACATTCCTCCATACCAGGATCATACGAGTGAACCTTCTCTGTTCGGCCTGTAATGATCACACAACACCAGATTATAGTCCAACAGATTTGTCTGAAAGTACAAGCTTTTGCATCTCTGCTCCTTTGTGAGGTACATAGTGGGGCAGGTACATAGGAGACAGAATTTATAAGTAAAAAATCAAAGTGTCATACAACTGATGCAATGTATTAGACAAACCTAGAAGGCTGTTAAGTCTTTAATAATTCAGAACGGGGGTGTAAGTTTTGATTAATTACAGACAAACTTTAATGCATTGTCTGAGCTGAGCTGTCACTTTTTTTATTCCACTGATAAAACCTTAAGTTATCTCAGGGCTGTGACTTTGAAAAATTCTGGGATTTACATATTAATCAATCAAAACCTGCATCCCCATTCTAAGTGAGTAAAGACCGAACAGCCATCTAGGTTTGTCTAATAGAAACATCAGTTGTAAGACACTTTGATCTTTTACTTGTAAATTTTGTATCCTATCCTACCCCACTAACTGCCTGATGAAGGAGCAGCGCGCCGAAAGCTTGTACTTACAAATAAAGCTGTTGGACTATAACCTGGTGTTGCATGATTTGTAAACTTTGTCCACCCCAGTCTAACACTGGTATCTCCACATCATGCCTCTAATAAAACAGTATATTTTATTTGAAAAAGGGACCAAAGCTGCTCTCAGTACTCCAGATGTGGTCTCACCAATACAATGTACAGTTACAGTAAGACTTTGTTACTCTCATACTCCAACCCCCTTGAAATAATGGCTAACATTCCAATAGTTTCCCCGATTACCTATTGCACCTGCCTGTTAGCTTTGTGCTTAAAACACAAGTACCACTAAGTCCCTTTGAATTACAGATTCCTGCAGTTTTTCTCCATTTAAATAATATTCCGTTCTTTTGTTCTCTCTTTCAAAATGAACAACTTCACATTTTCCCACATTAAACTCCACTTGCTAACTTTTTTGCCCATTCTCATCTTATTAATATCTCTGTAAACTGTTTGTATCCATCTCAAGTTGCATTTCCACCTATTTTTGTGTCATGTGCAGATCTGGCTACAGTACATTCACTTCCTTCCTCCAAGTCATTAGTAAACAGTTGCAGTCCCAGCACTGATCCCAGCACTGGTTACAGATTGCCAACTTGAAAAAGAATCCTTATTCCCACTGTTTCCTGCCTATTTGGGCAGCACGGTGGCACAGTGGTTAGCACTGCTGCCTCATAGCGCTAGAGACCCAGGTTCAATTCCTGCTTCAGGCAACTATCTGTGTGGAGTTTGCACATTCTCCCCGTTTTGCATGGGTTTCCTCCGGGTGTCCGGTTTCCTCCCACAGTCCAAAACTGTGCGGGTTAGGTGAACTGGCCATGCTAAATTGCCCGTAGTGTTAGGTGAAGGGGTAAATGTAGGGGGATGGGTATGGGTGGGTTGCTCTTCAGAGGGTCGGTGTGGACTTGTTGGGCCGAAGGGCCTGTTTCCACACTAAGTAATCTAATTTAATCTAATCTAATCTAATTTCCAATGAGCTATGCATTCCTATATACTATCTCCAAAACAATTGGTACTTATGACCTAACCTTTTATGAGGTGTCTTGTCGAACACCTTTTAGAAGGTCTAAATACAACATATCTACTCACTCCTCTCTATCCACTCTGACTGAGATTTCCTTGAAAAATTCTAACAAATTATTCAACATAATTTCCCTTTCATGAAGCCATGCTGACTCTGCTTGATTATATTATGGTTCCGAAAAGACCACTCCCTCCGTGACTCCCTCGTCAGGTCCACACCCCCCACCAACCCAACCTCCAACCCTCGC
>NC_057718.1:64266651-64333296 GCF_004010195.1 Chiloscyllium plagiosum
CCCCCACCCCACTCCAGCCTATCACCCTCACCTTGACCTCCTTCCACCTATCGCATTTCCAACGCCCCTCCCCCAAGTCCCTCCTCCCTACCTGCTGGGCACACTTTCCTCATTCCTGAAGAAGGGCTTATACCCAAAACGTCGATTCTCCTGTTCCTTGGTTGCTGCCTGACCTGCTGCGCTTTTCCAGCAACACATTTTCAGCTATACTATGGTTTTCCAAGCATGCTGCTGTTACTTTCTCAATTGATCTCAGTACATTTACAACAATAGATGTTAGGCTAAGCAGACTACAGTTGCCAACTTTTTCTCTCCCTCCCTTTTGACAGTTTGCCAATCCAACGATTTTTGGAAAATTTCAACTTATGCATCAGTCTCTGTAGCTACCTCTTTAGTGAGGATGATGATACTTAATTCTTTATTTCGTACCTATGGAATACTTGAAGTAGCTTTCACCAGAAAGTCTGACACAAAATAACCGTGTACTCCTCTGCCATTTCCTTGTTCCCCAAAACTGTCTCCCCAGATTAATTTTTTAACCATTGTATAATCTGTGACATTAATTTAGGTAAAGGAATGTGTGCTTTTTTTCAGTTTTTGCAGTTATATATAAATTCATTCAGCAGCAATAATAGTAGAATCCATTATTAAAATACTTCAGTATTATAAATGATAAAAAATGACGAGTTCGGAACAGGAATTCTATATCAACTTTTTGTCTGAAAAGTTTAGTCAGCTAGATATCATCTTTCCTCTGAGAAGAGTGACTTTTCAAAACAGAGGCAGATTCTGACCTCATTTTCAGTGTGGTGGAATATGCTAACCCAGCCTGAGCACTCAATGTAAATAGTCAAGGACAAAGATTCCCTAAATTTTGGGCGGAAGGATGGTAAAATACCCGAAGCATAGAAAGCTGTTCTGTCCCAGTGGGTGATGACACTTCTACCAGGACACCCTGTTTCGATGATTTATAGGGAATAATTTGCAGCTTTGTCTGTATAAAGTAAAATGTTCTAACATAACTAATGAAAAAAGCATAATAGGATATAAAAAGTTTGACCCAAAACCAAGATCAGCTCATGATAATTTGAATTTTGCATGTGCAGCGAGATATTTTCCTTTCTCACACAAGGATATGCCTATCTGCAGTTTGCTGATTTTGCATGAAGATGTTTAGAGGAGCATACAGAGGAGACTTCCTAATTACAAACTCACATCCCAGAAGCACAATGTGGTAACATAATTTATATTCTTTTCCACTCCTTCAATAAATGCAATTTTTGTGCATGATATTATTGTACCCATTAGCTTGATTGTACAAAGCCATTTCAAAAACAAGGACACTAGTTTGTACCACACGACTTACAGGAACTGATTTCCTGGGATAGAGAATTTAGACTAGGATCCCAGGAGAAGGTATTACCCGTTTAGAATTCAGATAATGAGAAAACCTTTTATTCAAAGGGCTGAGTGTCTTTGGAATTCTCTACAGTCGAGGATATGGATGTTCACTTGTTGAGTACATTCAAAATTAAGATGGTTGGATATCAAAGAACCCAAAACTAAGTCGAGGAGTATAGGGATTGGGACATATGGAGTTGATATAGAAAGTCACACAAGATCCTAATAAATGCCTTTGTAAGCTCAAGGTGTTGTATGCCTATTCTTATTTCTTACTTTCTTAAAATCAAATGCTACAATAAAACAAACACATTCTGAGTAAACTGTTTTCAGGCCCATACTTGTATATCTAACATAAAATGGCTTTTTTTCCAAAATCTCACCTTGCATAGGGAATGTATGACAGACTATACCTGAAAAATAAATTGGAGAAAGTTATAAATCTCATTAAGGTTTGAATAAAATCCACATTAGGTTGTCACAAAGTAGGAAAGGTTGTAGCATCTTGATGAAAAGTATCTCCATTGCAGGAAAAGAGAAACAAAAATTAACCACTGGAGAAAATATCCACTATGCCTCATTAAGGCTTAATGCTTCAGAATAGTTCTGTAAATTTGGTTTGCAAAGGAAATGCACTATGGCGACTATGGTATGTTTTGTTTAAGAGTAATTTTGTATTAACTCATTAAAAATATGCACCTCCATGATATCTGGCTTCATTAACCACAATAAAATAACTATGGAAGGAATTCAACTAGATCTATACCCTTTGATTTTGTCTGTACTTGCACTCTTTGATGCATTGCAACATATCACTTAATACCCTGTGTAAAGAATGGTGACTTACTAGATGACAAAAGGGAAAAGAAAATTCCTCATTAAAGAACAATAGGTTAGTGAAACAGTTGAATAACCAGGTCATAGTATGGAATTGTTTCAGGTACGTCAACCAGTTAAGTTTAATTAACCTGTTCAAGTGTGTTATGACGTAACTGCAAGGCAGGAGGCACTTGAACCAGAGTCCTGGCTCAGAGACAAGGACACTTTCACTGTGCCACATGACCCTATCAACCAGTTTGTATCATTATAAAAATGTTCAGCTAACAGCTTAATATAAAACTATCAAATCGACAACCACAGTTCTCACAACAGTGCAAATTAATTTTGGTAATGCCTCAGAATACACCAAAAATATGCTAAGATTTATTTTCTACTGACATCCTTAAGCCTTTAAAGTTTGCTTTGTAAAAGATATTAGCATCAAGACAGTTTGAAATTTACATTACTATATGATGGTAAATTGCTAATAAACATGGGACAATGGCTCAAGTTCATTATGCTATTCGGGCATTTAAAAGACATTTGACAAAGTTCCACATGAAAAAGATACTAGTAGAGTAAGGACATAAGAATCAGAGTCCCTACAGTGTAGAAAGATTTTGGCCCATAAAGTCTGTGCCCACTCTGATGTGTATCCCACCAAGACCCAGCATCCTACTCTACCCCCAAAGCCCCACACTTATCATGGCTAATCCACTGAGGCTATACATCCCTTGACACTATGGAGCAATTTAGCGTGGCCAATTCACTTAACTTGCACAATTTTAGACTGTGGGAGGAAATCCATGCAGATATAGGGAGAACAACTAAGAATAAATCTGTGCTGGAACCAGTGCAGGCACCATTGAGTGAATGGCCTTTGTGATTTGTGACACAGCTAACAGAAGAGGTTGGAGAACAATCGGGTTTGCTAAGGTAATGACATTGGCGTCTGATGGAGACATAACTGTTCCAGGGTCAATATGGAGACCAGTATGCTGTACAATTTACATCAGGGACTTGGGATTCAGAAAACAAACAGAAATTTGCAGATGGTATCAAGTTAGTGGAACTTCAGTAAGGCATTCGACAAGGTTCCCCATGGGAGACTGGTTAGCAAAGTTAGATCTCATGGAATACAAGGAGAACTAGTCATTTGGATACAGAACTGGCTCAAAGGTAGAAGACACAGGGTACTGGTGAAGGGTTGTTTTTCAGACTGGAGGCCTGTGACCAGTGGAGTGCCACAAGGATCGATGCTGGGTCCACTACTTTTCATCATTTATATAAATGATTTGGATGTAAGTATAAGAGGTATAGTTAGTAAGTTTGCAGATGACACCAAAACTGGAGGTGAAGTGGAGAGTGAAGAAAACCTCAGATTACAGCAGGATCTTGATGAAATAGGCCAATGGCAGTGGCAGGTGGAGTTTAATTCAGATAAATGCGAGGTGCTGCATTTAGGGAAAGCAAATCTTAGCAGGACTTATACACTTAATGGCAAGGTTCCTATGGAGTGTTGCTGAACAAAGAGACCTTGGGTGCAGGTTCATAGCTCCTTGAAAGTGGAGTCACAGGTAGATAGGATAGTGAAGAAGGCATTTGGTATGCTTTCCTTTATTGGTCAGAGTACTGAGTACAGGAGTTGGAAGGTCATGTTGCGGCTGTACTGGATATCAGTTAGGCCACTGTTGGAATATTGCGTGCAATTCTGGTCTCCTTCCTATCGGAAAGATGTTGTGAAACCTGAAAGGGTTCAGAAAAGATTTACAAGAATGTTGCCAGGGTTGGAGGATTTGAGCTATAGGGAGAGGTTGAATAGGCTAGGGCTGTTTTCCCTGGAGCATCGGAGGCTGAGGGGTGACCTTATAGAGGCTTATAAAATCATGAGGGGCATAGATAGGATAAATAGATGAAGTTTCTTCCCTGGGGTGGGGAAGTCCAGAACTAGAGGGCATAGGTTTACGGTGAGAGAAGAAAGATATAAAAGAGACCGAAAGGGCAACCTTTTCGCACAGTGGGTGGTACATTTATGGAATGAGCTGCCAAAGGAAGTGGTGGAGGCTGGTACAATTGCAGCACTTAAAAGGCATTTGGATGGGTATATGAATAGGAAGGGTTTGGAGGGAAATGGGCCGGGTGCTGGCAGGTGGGACTAGATTGGGTTGGGATATCTGGTTGGCATGGATGAGTTGGACTGAAGGATCTGTTTCCATACATTTCTATGACTCTAGTAACTGCAGTAGCGAGAAGAGGCAGACCAGAAAATAATGACTGGATAAAATCAATTAAGTTAAAGAAATAATAGATGAAATTTGTAAACAAAATACAACAAATGATATAGGGACAACAAAAAAGTGCTATGATATTGGAACAGCAAAAAAAAAGGACAGAATTATATTCATATATGCTCTTCCATAACTTTGAGGTATTTTAATCATGTAACTGATTACTTTTGTTCAGTATTTTGCAGGCTTGGTTAGCAAACTGCAAATTAGATAAATTAATGGTTGTTACAAGTGACTGAGAGACATGGAATACAAAAACATGTAATGTCCTATTTCTGTTATATATTTTAACTTCTATTTAGTTAGTAACACTGCCTTTACATTCAAAATATTAGATGACACATTACTAGTCCATGTTCTCCACCTTAATAGTAAACATTAATTTGTTGCTGTTTCTCAATTTCCTTTCAAAGTAAATAATTGTGAAATTAATCTCTTGGTGCACTAATACTTATAGATGCAGTGTACTGCCAACTATATCAGTTCAAATCAAATGCAAGTTCACTTTATCACCAAACCATTGTAATGCAGCAAGGCTCTTGTCACAGGCATTCCTTCTGTTAAAAGATTAGAATGATTATCTGCTTGCGAAATCTTATAACATGCTCCTTTTGCTGGTGGCTCCAGCTTTTGCAATGGTACTGTTATAGGTGGTTGCCACAACAATCTTTAAAGCGTTACAATGATTTACGCTGCATTGTAGCAAAAGAAAAACAAGGTGGACACTGCTTATCAGGCTGTGAGTAGTCATTAGTGGTAAAGAAATTCTGTTAACAATGGATGCAGAGACAAAAAACTCAAGTTTAAAACGTGAAGGGGCTATCTAACTGAATCTTTTAATACTAAATATGTCAATTTACTTTATTTAGCAAATGAAAAACCTGTAGCCCAGCAGTATCCTCCTTATTTATTGATCAATGTGGTTAATTTACCACTTACTCTGTACATTTCCCTGGTAAAATGCAATATTGTGTCTTTCCACAGACACGTAACAGAGGTTGGCTGCATAGAGCCTTCAACTTGTTCTGAAACTGTTTTCAAAGACTACTGTCACCCTGATACAGCAAATCCTCAGTATCCGGGAAATCAAAATTTGGCCTTTCTGCACCAAAGAATAACAACAGAAATCAATATCCATGGGCAAAACTTGTATCGGCAATTTTTAGACTTATTTTGAAACAAGCTCTGCACTTGCAAATTTCATTAGTCACAGGGGTTCTCATAAACCTCGCGGATACGGAGGAATGACTGTAGTTCAAAGCCTACAATTGACAGATGGGATTTCTTACAAGGACCTTGCTAGCAACTTCTGTGATTCCCATTCCTGCATTCCAAGGAGGTCTGATCATATGATGGGCAGTAGATGGATTGAACAGGTCATAGACACATAGAAGGTAGGAGGAGGAGCAGGCCAGTTAACCCCCTGAGCCTGCTCTGCCATTCATTATGATCATGGCTAATCATCAAGCTAAATACCCTAATCCCAAACCCTTCAATATCCCTTGATCCCTTTAGCTACTTCTTTAAAAACACAATGTTTGGCCTCAACCACTTTGCAATAATGCATTCCAGAGGCTCATCATTCTCTATGTGAAGAAATTTCTCATCTCAGTCCTAAAAGGTGTATTCCTTATCCTTAAACCATGACCCCAGGTTCTAGACTCCTGCACCCCCCCCCCACCTCCCCGACCATCAAGAACATCCTTCCTGCATCTAACCTGTGTACTCCTGTTAGAGGTTTCTTTAAGATTTACCTTTTTACAAAAATTTCTATAAAATTTACCCTCCCCACCCATTCTTCTGAACTCCAAAGAATACAATCCTAACCAACTCAAACTCTCCTCATATGTTTGGCATCAGTTTGGTAAACCTTTGCTTGCACTCCCTCTATAGCAAGAGCATCCTTCCTCAGAAAAGGAGACTAAAACTGCACACAATATTTCAAATGTGGCCTCATCGATGCACTAAGATATCCTTCTTGTGCCTGTACCCAAATCCTTTCGCTATGAAGGCCAACAGTTTGCCTTCTTTAGTGCCTGCTGCACCTGCGTGCTTACTTTCAATGACTGACGCACAAAGACACCCAAGTCTCATTGAACGTTCCCCTCTCTAAATTTACAGCCATTCAAATAATAACCTGGCTTCCTGTTTTGGCTACCAAAGTGGATAACCTCACATTTATTCATATTACACTGCATTTGCCAACTTACTGAGCTGTCCAAATCAAACAGCAACACCTCTGTATCCTCCTCCCAGCTCAGGCTCCCACCCAGCTTTGTGTCACAGTAGTTGAAGATAAAGATGAATGGTTTCAATCAGTTTGTGAGATTTGTCACTCAATAGACTGTGTGGGACAGGGATGTTTGAGAGGACAGGAAGCCAGGGGAGAGATGTTGAGTGGAAGATTCAAGCACTGATACACATTGTTGCATTCAATTGAATGTCAGCAAGATATGCCTGTGATAATCTATTCTTCTAGTCTGGCAGAGTTCACAGATATTTTGAGCTTCAACGGAATGCAAAGTACATCATAACTGGAATCTACTACTCATGCGCATTGCTATACTCAATTGAATGTTAACACGATGAGTCTGTTGCAGAATCTGATAGGTCAAGGACAGAGGTCCTGAGTGTAGTAGAGGCAGCACCCTATATAGATCCAACAGATTTAGTTAATATGTTGCTCTGATTTTGAGCTTTGCTGCTGTCTTCTTTAGATATTCTCAGAAGCTCCAAGTTCTATTGAGAGTCACTTCTAAGTGTATAGTTGGAATCATATTTTAGAGTCTGACAATCCATGCAATTCTTTTATCCATGCAATTATACAATTCTTTTTTGGCATTGGCATCCTGAAGGGAGAATACACTGGGTACGATTTTGAAGAATTCAATACGACACACACCATGTGCTACTTCCCGTTTGGTTTAAGAACTTTGAGTGTCTTATCCTGCAACATATCTCCAGAAGTGGAGACTACTCTTAATGTTGTTGAAGCTGGCTTCCGTTATGGGGACAGCATGTGAGATCAATTTTTAGTACTCTCCACCTATGCTGGGAACAGCTTCCAAAAGAACATGAAACAGCACTGTGCCACCATACCTCTCAGCCACCTACTCTACAGTGTGGCACTACAGCCTGTTCCTAAAGCAGACTGGAGTACTTTTAATCTGGGTCAGGACAGTTGTTGAAATAGCCCTTCACAACAGATGATACTGGACAAGGGAGAAGTGCATGGACTGACCAACTGACTACCACAGGGTCAAGTGCTAACCCTAAGGCTGTTTAACACTTTTCCAAATTACCTGCCAATAACGGTTTGCAAGTTAATTTAAGCTTTTTAAAAAATATTTGTTCATAAGATGTGGGCTTCACTGGCCAGGTTAGCATTTATCTCCTATCACAAAACACTGTGAAGAAGGTGGTGGTGAACTGTTGTCTTGAATCGTTTTAGTTTTTGGGGTATTGGGAGACCCAAATTATTGTTATGGATGGAGGTCCAGAATCGTGACCCAGCACAATGAGAGAACAGCAACATCACTCCAAATCAGGAAGATGTACAGCTTCTAGGGGAACTCCGAGATTGTGGCGATCCTAAGCATCTGTGGTCTTGCAGATCACAGGTTTGGAAGGTGCTGTAGGAGGAGGAGGTTTGGTGAGTTTATTAAAAGGCACAATAAAAATGCAATATGTTATCATTGCTTGTGTCTTCTGGGTTAAATTCGAGTTCAATAGTTGGCAAGATAAAACATACAATAAAAACTGTTAAAAGGGAACTAAAGTTTAGCTTAACATAAAACTTGAATTTTTATTTTCTATTGCAAAGAGTACATTGCAATTTATAAACTAGCTGTGAAACAAAACTATACTGCTACCTTTTCTTCCTTCATTATTGTTCAATAGAGCTGCTTCGATAGATAAGCTAAAATAGTGTTATTCTGTAGCTTTGTGAAGAGAAGGATTTGATGGAAGCAGAAGTAATTTGCTTGTTTTGTGAGCAGGCTTTGAAATTTGTATGCTAAGTGGAAACAATTTCTGGAATGAGGGATCTTGGTTGCACCCAAATAACTCATTTGAAATACTGAAATCAAGCATATCTATAAAACTTAAAATGGCTAAAAACAATGTAACGTTTGATTAGTACAAATTGAATAAAGAAACAAGCCACCTGGGTTTAAAAGGCACACATTTGAAAGTTTGTAGTTTTCCAATATGTGACTATGCTAAAATGAAAATTACAACCTTAACAGTAACAATAATCAAGTGATAGCAGAGATAAATACAGGACCACATTTGTTCTCATTTTTTTTTAAAGTAGCATTCTGTGATGGGTCTTACCTACCAAGTTATTGCCAGGAACTGCAATATACAGAAGATAAGGGCTAGTCCTTTTTTGTGCCACTGGAAGAAAAGAAAAGCTGTTTGATTGTCCGGTCTTTATCAACAGGTTAATAATATCCAACATATAATTAATCAGCTGACGGCCACAACAGGAAAGTATACCAACATTTTATTTTCCACTGTAGTTTATGTTAAAAGTAGTGAAAATCATGAAGTATGACATTCATGTTACAGAATAATAACATATAAAAATGGAATAAAACCAGACAAAATATAAATGATCTAAAAAGTAAACCAGACTAATCGGCAATACCAACAAGCTGCTGTGATCTTGTGTTCTAATCAACCAATGCCAAGCAGTACACTGTGCTCCACACATATTTGCTAACACACATTCCAACAGCATTGTTTAACTTTGCCAATTCCTAATATTAGTCACACTAATTATATTAAGCAAATCTAAACAATGATATGTATTTTCTGAATTTCATCAATACAGATATAAACAATCTTTGTTAAAATTAAATATCACAACAACAGGCTAGAGTCCAACAGGTTTATATGGAAATACAAGTTTGCAAAGCGTTGCTTCTTAGTCAGGTAGCTAGTCACCTGTTGGACTATAACCTGGTGTTTTGTGATTGTTAAACTTTGTCCACTCCAATACAGCCCCTCACATCAAAATTAGATACAACACTGTAAGGAGCAGTCTCAAAAAGAGCATTTCTGTAAAACTGGAGTTAAGCAACTAAGGAGAAATACCAAGGTAGTAAAAATCTGGAACAAAGTCCTCCAACCACTTACTGATTGAAAATTCAATTTGGTCAATATAAAATTTATAAATGCAGAATGCCAAATGCTGTATGAGTACTTGGTGTTAAGTAGGCTGGTTAGCTCAGTTGGTCCCGAGGCTAAGGTGTGGTTCAGATTAATGCCATCAAAAAGAGGTTCATTTCCTGTCCTGACTGAGTTAGATTTGGGATGTCCCTCATCATCTTATGAGAACACTAGGCAACCACCCATTTGCAAAAACTGCCAAGAAAACAAAAAAGCTCAGATAACAATGAGTCAAGAACCTGCCTTTACCTTTGAACAGCGCAATCATGGGTGACATGAAGATGGGTTAAGATGCAGGTGAACCATGATCAAACTGTACTGATGTGCTTGCTTGAGGGGCAGAGTAGCCTAGGATTCCATTCTTTATGTTTGATATGTAAGATTTGTTAACAATGCAGACAATGCCACAAATGAAAAGGCCCCACCTTGATTACCAAAAAATAAGTAAGTGGTCAGTGTACTGTTACAGCAATATCAAATCTGGAAATAAGTTACAAGTACGCACTCCAAATTTTCCAGGGCTTCAGTTCCACGTACATGGTACTCCTCGCAGAAGATTTTGTTTCTCATTTGGAAGCTTGACGAATTAACTCCGGAAAGCCTGTTCCTATTCATATTTACTTTCCAGCAATTTTCATGAGAGAGAGGATCATGAAGTTAGACTGTGACCAATCTTACCCAAGGAGCATTAAACCAACATGCATCATCCTAGCTGAAGTCAGCAAACTTAGCACAATCCAAGGTTGCATTAAAGAGGGATCTTTTGACCCGCACAGCTCAATGGAGGACCATCACAAAGTTTTATTCAGAATGCTAATTAACAATAGATTTTATACTTAACAAAGGGATAACATATATGCTACCTACCCAAAAGACTGCACATAGCGTTAAGGCGAAGCATAGCTAGAGAATAAAAGAGAAAAATGTTAATATTTTTAAAAACAGTGTCCAATTATTTCAGCAACTCAAATGCAAACAAGCCATTATGACACTTATTTAGAATAGTAACTTTTGGATGAACTACTTGCAACTGTTCAATTTGCAAGATACTGCCTATTGAAAGTATATGTGAACGAATGATTTCTTCTCTTCTAATACCTCAAGGCTTCACATAAATTACTTGTGGCGACTAAGATAACCGCTTCCCAGCATATAACAAATTTCAGGCTACAACTGCAGCCTAATATATTGCAACAGACCACAGTAGGAAGTATATTAGAGAAGAAAACAGTAAACAGCGCAGATCTCCCAGATCAGAAGCCCCTCAAACCTTTGTATACTATAGATAAAATAATGTAACACCATAGTTCTTACGTATATTAAAAATCCATTACTATGTATAAAAGGACTCTTGTAAGAACTGTATTTCGGGACTCTATTGCTGCCTTGAATTTGTGCTACTGAAGTTGCCGAGTAGGCTATTTTCGCCACTCAGCTATTTCAGTCATTACTTGAACACAATCCCACGAGGACAAAAATTTACATTTTGTCTAAAAGCAAACAGCAGTTCTCAAGCAAAAGAAAATAAAAGAATGCGTAGCTTGGGGAGGTACCAAGCAGGTGAATATACTAAAGCTGCTTCACGAGATAGCTCTCAAACGGAACTTGACACTCAGATGAAGATATTACATCCATAGAGAGCAGCTGTCAAAGAGGTAGGTTTTAAGGTCTGCTTCAAAGGAGGACAGTGAAGAATAGGGGCTTAGGAAAGAATTCCAAAACTTGAGGCCTTGTAACCTGAAAGTATGGCTGCCAATGGTGATTTCAGATGGTCAAAATTGGAGAAACACACATTACCATGGTGCTACCCAGTGTGGTCTGTGACTTGAAGAGCCTGAGCACAGCCAACAGTTTTATCCAGTTGTGTAAACCTCGGAGGTGTGTGCAACAGTGCCTTTTGAAAGCAGAAGCTAATGTGTCAGCATAGTGATCAGCATGCATGGAACCATCCAACAACTGTGCAGCTTGGCAGGAACGTTGGCCTCCACCCTCATCAAAACAATTAGAACAAAGAGAGGAGTGAAGCAAAATCTATGAGGAATCACATGACCCAATAGTTAGTGAAAAATTAAGTAGCTTCCACAAACTATAGATAAGCAAAACTCAAGAGTTGAAGAGAATTTTTTTGACATACAGGGCCAGATTCAAAGAAGTGAATCTGGTTACATAATATTAACAGAGGAGAAAGCACTACAGCCCATGATTTCTTTTCCACATGACATGGTCAACACTTCCCTTCTCCCACCCAAATAAACTAATAGGTGTATTAAACAATTTGTTTTTAACAACTACGTGCTTGTTTTCCTTAATTAATCCAGACTCTTAATTTTCTCCCAGTTTATCATTCCAACAAATTTTTTTAATCTTACCAAGATCAACTGCCTGGCTTGTTTTTGCTCAGCTTATCGTTTTACTTGCTCTTGTTCAAGGGTAAAACATTTGCATTTCTTCAGTCTTCTGACACCACTGTTGTATCTAATGCAGATGGGATAATTTTGGCTAGTGTCTCCGCAATTTCCATTCTTGATCCTTTATATTCCTTGGGTGCACCCCATCTAGTACTTGTGAAATCTCAAATTTAAATGCAGCTAGCCCTTTTCATATCTTCTCTGTATCAACTTTTAACTCTTCCAGTATCTAAACTGCTTTCTCCTCTACTATGACATCAGCAATACCGTTCTTGGCAAAGACAGATATTAAGTTCAGAACCTCAGCATTTCCTCTGCTTCCTTGCACTGATCCCTCATTGTCCCTTAAATCAGCTCCCCTCTCCAACAACACCTTCACTAAATGCCTTAACAAGATCTCTGGAGTCTCTTTCATGTTAGCAGCCACTCTGTTCTCACATTCTCTCATTCTTTCCCATTTTCCTTTTTGTTCCTTTGAACTTCAAGTGTTAGTTTAATCTATTTAAATTTGACATTCAGGGCGATCCCTGTATCCACAGGTCCAGTTACCCGTGGTTTACCCCGGCCTGAACATATTATAGGGGACGTTCCAAAACCTGGAACCAGGAGGCTGCTGGGAAGGTACGTTTCCCATTTAAATGAATAGGTTCACAGCTATCCATGGTTTAGGGCTTCTGCAGGTAGTCTTGGAATGTATCCCCCGTGGTCGGTTGGGGGTGGGGGGGGGGGGAAACTACTGTACTTTATTCCCCATAAACTATCAATAAGAGGTGTGTCACATACAGTGTATGATGGGGCAATGAGTCAGAAATTAGGGGGAGATGAAGTTCAGCGTTACAGTGAGGAATGTTGAAGAAAGCTTGGCCCAATGGGCTAAGGGAAGGAAAGGAACGGAACCAAGAGAGGGAGGTAAATGGATCTCCTATTTAATGACAAATATGTCCATGGGCTCCTGACACCTAATGTTGAAAGTGAGGGTCAGGAATCTAATTGTCAGTTTCCCCCAGGATATAGTTGGGGGCTACCTTTGCATTACATGATATTTCTGGAATAATGAGCAGCTCTGGCAGGCAGGCAGACAGGAATTGGATTAGTTAATGCTTTATATTTTGAGGCATCTCAAATCTGTGACCCATGGTTTAAAAGAACATAAAATAGATGCAGATGACATAATGAATCAATGCTGCAAAGTTAACCATGTTCCTGATTATTTGGAAGCCAGTGTTGGTAGCCACTTATAAATGTACAGCTTAAACAAACATTTGGATTCAGAACATGAACTGTTGAAATGCGTTAAAAAAAGGTAATACCATGAATGAATATCAGAGACTCTTGGCTTAACAGTCAGAATTAATAACTGAAAATTCCAACAGGTTAATTATTAAGCAATGTGAACAGTTGGGGCTTGAATCAAACAGCAAAGAAGAAGAACATTTTAAGTAATAGAAATAGCTTTCACATTAACATTTTGTTTTCAACGGAAATTAATCACCTTCATTTGTAAACGCTCTGTCAAAGCCACACTTGGGAAGAATTTGCTGTCCCTGACAACAAAACTGTGTTAAGGCATTAGAGTTACCTCAAATAATATTCTTACTGTTCGAAGCAGGTCTGCAACACTTGCATAAATGCAAACAAGTCAACACGCTCCACTTCTTTATCAAACAAAGGAGGAAACAGATGGGAAATAAAGGAGCCAGGAATAAGGTCCATGAGCCTTGTATGGAGTTCTTGATCTATTTTGTGATGTTTTGAGCAAATTCTTGAAAAATAACTTATATACTGTGTCATATTAATCCTCAATTTCCCAAATACTTAGTATAAACTTGGTCTGCTTCAGATACAATGGTGTAAGTTGTTTTTGTAAATAGTCTGACAATCTCATTTTTGAGAAAGTTGACTCATGTTGCCGTATAGCTACACAGCAAAGATAGACTGAACGATAGGACCCCTCTCACATGGACTAGATAGCAGTACTAATTCCACATGTATTGTCAATCTGCCCAATGACAAATCATGTTTATAGTTCAAAAGGCAATACCTGGTTTAAAACAAATGTTTTTCTTCCAACAGCAAGTTAAAATGTGCAAAGGAAGGCTTATAGCATTTGAACTCAGGAGTTTTTAATTCAATCTAAGTTCACTATATCACATATTGGCTTCTGTGATAAAAGATGGTTGCAACCTGACCCAGAACCTACAACTGGTTTCACATCTATATTTCTTGCTTTGTTCAGATGATGAATTATTCAGCTTGTCTGGCTATGTGTAGCAAGAAATTGTCCAGTCATCTGGAACCAGGTACTTAGAAAAATTAACCTTCAGGTAGGTTAAGTTTAGCTTTTGTTTAATGGAACACTCAATGTTCATAGCAGGAGATTCAGCTATGATAATTAGATAATTAGATTCTATCTTGTTGGATATGTTTTAGCTGTGGTACTTTTATGGCGCTAATGTTACTTGTGACTTATTAGCCCATACTGGGAACAAGAAAATTGTTGAGCGATATTTGTATTTGGCATACTTTGGTTATTGTCAGAGCTGATATTCTAAAGACAGGACACAAATAAAAGATGTAGTTTCAGAACTATATGCCTCTGTTCCAGCAATAATAGCTGAGTTGGAGAAAAGATTTAACAATTGCAACGTTAAAAGGTATCTTGAGCATTTAACCTAACCATGCTCACTTCTTCATTGGAGCTGGCAATAGCCAATTGTTTTGAGAAGAGCTGGAGTTTCAGATCTTGGTATCAATCTTTTTTTTTAAAAAAGAAGAAATTAAGATGTGGGCTTTGCTGGCTAGGTTACATTTATTGGCCATTCCCAATTGCCCTTGTGTTGGTGGTGAGCTGTCTTCTTGAACAGCTATAGTTCATTTAGAACAGGTACAACAGCAATGCTGAAAGTGACAGCGTTCCAGGGGTTTGATCCTGCAACACTAAAGCAACTGGAATATATTTTCAATTTAGGATGAGTGGTAGCTTGGAGGAATAGTTGCAGGTGATGGTATTCCCATTCATCTGCTGTCCTGGTATTTCTAAGTGGTAGTGTTCATGGGTTTGGAAAATGGTATAAGAAGCCTTGGTGAATTTCTGCAGCCCATCTTGTAGATGGCGCATACTGCTGATAGTGTTTGTTGGGGGTGAAGAACATGAATATCGAAGGTAGTAGATAGGTGTCAATCGAGATTATTGCTTTGTACTGGATACTGTCAAGCTTTAAATGCTATTGGCACTGCACTTATTCAGGAATGTGGAGAATATCCCATTACACTCCTAGCTTATGCCCTGTAGACAGTGGACAGGCTTTGGGAGACTCAGGCGGTGGGCTGGATTCCTATCCTCTGACCAGCTACTGTACCAATAGTATTTGCATGGTTAGTGCAATTTTGTTTCTCGTCAATAGTAACCCTCAGGATGGTATTAGTGGGGTTTTCAGAATTAGTAATGCCATTGCATTTCAAGAAGCAATGGTTAGATTCTCTTTTGTTGGAGATGGTCATTGCTGGAACTTGTTTGATGTTAATGTTACTTGCCACTTGTCAGCCCAGGCCTGGCTGTTAACAAGGTCATATTGCATTTTGGTACAGACTACTTCAGTATTTGAGGAGCTAAAAATAATCTTGAACACTATAATTATTGGCAAGCATTCCCACTTCTGTTGTTCGCACATAGAATATCACACTGAGGAGATCTTGCAGTGATGCCCTGGAGTTGAAATGTTTAACCTCCAAAAATCACAACCATTTTCCATTGTGCTAGGCTCAACTCCAAACAACTGACTTGAGTTTTGCTAGGACTCCTTGATGCCATAGTTGAATGCGATTTTGATGTCAAGGGTAATCATTCTTATCTCACCAATTGAGTTAATCATAGAATCCCTACAATATGAAACAGACCCTTCAGCTCAACAAGTCCACACTGATCCTCCGAAGAGTAACTCACCCAGATCCATTCCCCTACTACTCTACGTTTACCCTAGACTAATACACCTAACATACACATCCCTGAACACTATGGGTAATTTAGCATGGCCAATTCACCTTACCTGCACATCCTTGGACTGTGGGAGGAAACCAGAGCACTTGGAGGACACCCCACAGACACTGGGAGAATGTGCAAACTCCACAAAGACAGTCGCCTAAAGCAGGAATCAAACCCAGGTCCCTGGTGCTGTGAGGCAACAGTGCTAACCACTGGGTAAAAACAAGGGCTGCAGATGCTAGAAACCAGATTCTAGACTAGAGTGGTGCTGGAAAAGCACAGCAGTTCAGGCAGCATCCAAGGAGCAGGAAAATCGACGTTTCGGGCAAAAGCCCTTCATCTGGAATATTCAAGAAAGTACTTAACACACAACTTAAAGTTTTGAGCTATATTGACATGCAGAAAAGGATTGTTTGAAAGCTGCCAAAATTCTGAGGTAGCATTGGTAAAATACAAAAAAAAGAACAAATTTATACAATCCACCAAAAGAACTGAGTTTATTTAAAAATTTATCATATTTAGATCAATATAAAAGTTGTACTTGATTATTTTTCAGTGGGAAAGACTGCAGCCATTGATAGTACAGTCCACAGAGTGAGTTCTTGTACTGCAAGTTAGATAGAAATCATATGACTGTTCAAGGTGCCAATATCTGGAGGGGCAAAATCCCAAGGTAGTTCCCCTTTTGACAGGAAAATTGTACTTGAAGGTCGAACAAACAAGTAATTTCACACACATTCTTTGACGTTTAAGAGTCTGTCACTAGCTTGTAAAACACATTGATGGATCAACAATTCTACAAATATTCCTGTTTTAACTTAGTAATATGTGAAATAGACAATGAAAATGACACACAACACTACATAAGACAAAATGTAACCTTTCAGATGATTAGTCCTATTTCTGTCCAATTTAAAATATGTTGCCTAAACTTGACTTTTATAAGTATTTTGTAAGTATTTATAAGCATGATAAAGGTTTACTTATGATTGAGACCCTCCATCGCCAAATGTAAAGGCACTTTGAATATTACAAAACAGGATGACAATTTGTGCAACAGAAATGTTGGAATTTCAAAAAATCTTTTTAGTCACATCAATAAAATCACATTCAAAGCCCCCACCACAGATAGGGAGCTAATGAAAGGACCCAATGTTTCAGCAAGCTCCAGTAATTCACTTATTACCTGTGGTTTAAATTAGGACAAACAAATGCAACATCAAAGCCAGATAGGGCTGAGCTATTTGCCAAAAATTAGTGGTATTAATGATCATGGGTTGGAGAGAAAGGATGATGAACAAAGAGCTAACATAAATAATGTGCAGTAATGACAACTTGGAAATTTGAAAATTTTAGAATAGAATTGGCTTGCACTTTTTAAATTAATTCAGAATAATTTCTGGGAAAATTACATTTTCAAATCATACAACCATACAAATTAGGAACAATAGGCCATTTGGCCCCTTGAACCTGTGATTTAATTTTCCAATTGATCAGAGTATGGCATCAACTTTACTTTCATGCCTATTCCTTAGTCCCTGTAAATAATACTCTTTTATGGTACAGTACTTTATGTAAATTTGTTAAACTTATAGAAAGAATGCATACAAAAAATTTACTATAATAGAATTTAGAAGAAAACTTGGTGTAGTAAAGTTCTAATTACCAACATAATAATAGTGGCAAACAAACGGTTCGGATCAACCATCTTCTTCAGTTGCTTCAATGGGCCCATGAGAAAGCAGGTGCTGGAATTATCAGACAGAAAACAAATTTAAGTTTTCAGAAACTAGGTTTGGCAAAGAAGGTGAGTAGATTCAGGAGGAAAGAAAGACAAAGCGGTCTTACAGTTGTCAATTATTAGGCAGCAAACTATGAATCTCAATCAGAATCACCCTTTCACTTCATGGAGCCAAAAGATTTTTTTTTAAAAAGCTGTGTAGCTTTTCAAACCACACAATAGCATTGATATCAAAGTGAAACTTGTGTTAGGAAATGTAGTCACACTGCCATCCCGTCTTCACTTTGCATTCAATATTAATTTAAAGCATTTATTGAATTAAACAGCACTGATGGCAGTTACCAATAGGCTTTCTCCAAAATCTTCATTCAACAACCTGACTGCATCTCTTACAAAATGCAGATGATAGCAGTTTTTTTCAAAAAACTGGATAACACAAGGTATCCAGAATACTTGCCAATCTGAAAGTGGCATAAATTTAAAGAAAATAATTTACAAATTTCAGATGATACAGAAGAAAAATAAGGAAAATACTGAATACCAGGAAATTGTTTTACAAATGGAAACAGTCTTCACAGCTTTCTTTAAAATGCTGTTTTCAATTTTTAATAATTTCTTGGAACAAAAACCTCTGAATAAATCAGATTTGTTCCTTTCTCGATAGCATAAAGTCTCAAAACATTTTTTTCCGTTTTACAAGTACAATCCCATTTATAAAGCAACTTTAATAGATGGCAATGTCCTAAAGACATTACAGAGGCAAGATGATTAAAAGCATGGTTTCTAACAGTGACATGAAAGAAGTGATGGATGTGAAAGAATTCATAGTTGGAGCAACAATGCTTCTAGAGAACCAAGGAGGGCTTTTAACCAAAGGATGAGCTGGCTAAAATTGAGGCATAGTGCTCTGGTAGCCAATACAGGCAGGCAAAGTCAATGATGGCTAATGGAGTGGCGTTTGGTTTAGGCTATGGATTGCATGAGCAGG
Organism: Chiloscyllium plagiosum; assembly: GCF_004010195.1. NCBI lineage: Eukaryota > Metazoa > Chordata > Chondrichthyes > Orectolobiformes > Hemiscylliidae > Chiloscyllium > Chiloscyllium plagiosum. The sequence continues at coordinate 64,285,454 of NC_057718.1, forward strand.
TTTATGGAAAGTGAAGTGACTGGCAGGAAGAGCACTGAAATAGAACTGACAAAGACATAGACAAGGATTCAACAGCAGAAAAGCGGAAGCAGGCTGGAGATGGGTAACCTAATATAATAAAGAAACCCTACAGTGTGGGATTAAGCCCTTTGAGTGCCCTCAAAGAGAACCACACCCAGAGCCACAACTCATACTCTATTCCCGTGACCCCATGTTTCCGATGGCAAATGTACATAGCCTGCATATCCTTGGACACAATTGGCAATTTTAGCATCTCCAATCCACCTAACCTGCATATCTTTGGACTGTGGGAGGAAAGCAGAGCATCTAGAGGAACCCACACAGGCACAGGGAGAACGTGCAAACTCCACACAGACAGTCACCTAAGGTTGGAATTGAACCTGGATGCCTGGTGCTGTGAGGCAACAGTGCTAACCACTGAGCCACTGTGCCACCCCAGAGAAGGAAGTAGTCATGCCAGAATAGTAATGCTGTGAAAGATAATGCCAATGCAATTTTTTTGGCAATGACTCCAAAGCCAAGTGGAATCAGGTGAGGTCTGTCTACTAGTGTTGGACAACATATAAGACATTGAAAGAAAATGAGTGGTTCCATGTCAAAGATTGCAGAGGTGTCAGAAAGGATGAGGATGGGCTGTGCATCATGGTCACTTACACAGAAGCTGAAATTTATTACCCAGGACTATTTCGGGATTATGGGTATGCATGCAAAACCTTGACCAGAGAGATTTAAATACAGAGTTTTGGAAAAAGGTACAGATTTGTGAGATAACATGCTCAATTTTTGATTTACATGCAATTGATGAGCATAACATTCAAATGAGCTTAGTTGTCACTGGCAATCATTTATGCTTTAATGCAAAGCTATTTCATTGAGGAAGTCAAACAGATTTACAGTTAATTTTCTTTTCAACTTATAAACTATATTTTCAGAAAAGACAATTTGGCAGGGTATACATAATTACTGTTTTACCAAAACGGGTTCGTTTATTCACTAATTTAGAGTCAACAATACAATCCAACTCTTGGAGATGGTGTGACTAAATGAGCCTCCTTTTCAAGGCTATGTTCTATAAACTATACAAAAGTCACACAAACTCTTATTTTTCTTATTTTTGGCAACAGTGAGATAACTTTCAACTTCAAAGTTTTACAATTATAAAAAAAACCTAAGTAATAAAAGGTTGAAAATTTGTGCAAAATCAACCACAATTAGTGCCTAGAATAGATTTCAAGTTTAATTATCTTCATAAAAAAGTAGGAAGTAAAATAAATTTTGGTCAAAGGAAACAAAGTTGTTTAATATTTTGTCTGTGCAAACTATTCTTTGGCAATGCACTGTAATGAGTCATTTTCCATGAGCTCTATGGCTTCAAAATGCTTATTGTTTTTTCTGCTTTCATGATGTAGGAGTAATTGTTTTATAACTATGCAAGCATCAAGACTGATGAAAGCAAATACGTAAAAAAGCAACACAGATTGACGTTTCGTTCTCAGCTGCTATTTAGACAGCATCATTTAAATCCACACAGATATTTCATTTTATACTGGTTTATTCAATCCGTCTAATAGTGTTGGATATACATATCCATATTGGATGACGCATAATATTTTAACATGAAATAATTTCTCAATATATTGACATCACAATGCCTTGTAGATTACAAACTACCAAATAACTAAAATGCTCATTTGGCATTACTAACTGCTAATTAAGGCCAAACTTGGTTTGCTTTGAACAGATTATAGTGATTATGTTGCAATTTACTGGCTTAAAGAATGCATTGGCTACAATGAAAAATATCTAGAAATCAAATATTGTGGTAATTGTACTAATAAAAGCAACATAATACCAACAGCACACTTTCAAAGAGGCACAGCATAACTTTTATTTTTCCTTGCACTCCTCGAGGTCTATGCTTTGCTTTTCATAGCTACTTTTTGATTCTCGCTAACAACTTTATTAGCCGTGGGTGGCACGGTGGCACCGTGGTTAGCAATCCTGCCTCACAGCGCCAAAGACCCGGGTTCAATTCCCGCCTCAGGCGAATGACTGTGTGGAGTTTGCACGTTCTCCCAGTGTCTGCGTGGGTTTCCTCCGGGTGCTCTGGTTTCCTCCCACAGTCCAAAGATGTGCAGGTCAGGTGAATTGGCCATGCTAAATTGCCCGTAGTGTTAGGTAAGGGGTAAATATAGTGGTATGGGTGGGTTGCGCTTCGGCGGGTCGGTGTGGACTTATTGGGCCGAAGGGCCTGTTTCCACACTGTAATGTAATCTAATCTAATCAGTAATGTAATCTAATCCAATCAGACTAGTACAGTAACAATACATTCTGCAAATTTAAAGGTGCAACACGGAAAGAAAGCATTGATATTCCACACATCATTGAATTTGAATAGATGTAATATATCAGGCATAAGCCAGCAAGCTTTTATCCCCAAATAACTGGCAAGCTTCTACAAAACAAAAGCTGAAACACACCTTCAGATTGGTAAGGTTACAGTCAATGTATTTCCATTGTATATTCAAGATAGGCAGTTATTACTCTCTTTACTCCCTTGCAGATCATCTCAGATTCAAATTTAAACATTGACCATGTTTGCTTTAATAACAACGGAATGTTTTCTGCAGCTAGGTCTTCAGCAAATGTAACCTTAAGTTACTTTCTCTTGCAAGTAATAAATTACTTTGGTGATTCCAACTTATCCTCACTCCTAGTTAGCTGTGATCCCCCTCTTTTCTGCTCAGGATTCTGCATGTTTCAGGAAGACCATCACACCATAAGATGTAGCAGCAGAAGCAGACCGAGTCTACACCACCTGATGACTGGTCTGATAATTCTCAACTTCACTATCCCAGGTTCCCTTACTAATTAAAATTGGTCTACATGAACAGACGAACTAGAACAAGATTAGGCCACTCAGCCCTTTGGACTGAATTTAACTTCAATTCTACATTCCTGCATACCTCTGACCATATTCATCTGCTTGGTAAGAATCTGCCTTAAAAATAGTTTACAATTCCGCATCCACTGCCCCTTTTATTCCATCATGTTCAACTTTGCTGACAAGCCTGTTATATAGTAAAAGGCTTTCAAGAAGTTCATGTGCACCACAATCAATCATTACATCATTAAGACATTCATATTAGCTAAATAAGAACTACTTCAACAAATCCACGTTGACTTCCTTATTAATCTGTTTAGCCAAATAACTGTTAATTTTATCCTGAGTTATTGTTTCTAAACACTATCTCTAGGGTTAAAACTCATCGGTCCTTGGTTGCTAGCCTTCCCCTTAGAGAGTTTTCTGAACAATGGTGTCAATATTTGTAATTCGTGTGTTCCCTGGCATCGTGTCCATATTGAGAGAGAAAATTATGGCCAGTATCTCCCAATGTTCACCTATATGTTTGAGGTCACTCCCCTCACTAGAAATGGAAATATTCAATTATTTTTCCTAAATGAGAAAACGAGGTCTGCAGATGCTGGAGATCAGAGATGGAAATGTGTTGCTGGAAAAGCGCAGCAGGTCAGGCAGCATCCAGGGAACAGGAGAATCGACGTTTCGGGCATTAGCCCTTCTTCAGGAATGAGGAAAGTTTGTCCAGCAGGCTAAGATAAAAGATAGGGAGGAGGGACTTGGGGGAGGGGCGTCGGAAATGTGATAGGTGGAAAAAGGACACCCGGACCAACCAACCCAACCACCCTGTAGCTCAACATTTCAATTCCCCCTCCCACTCCACCAAGGATATGCAGGTCTTTGGACTCGATGCCCCTCCCCCAATTCCCTCCTCACTATCTTTTATCTTAGCCTGCTGGACAAACTTTCCTCATTCCTGAAGAAGGGCTAATGCCCGAAACGTCAATTCTCCTGTTCCCTGGATGCTGCCTGACCTGCTGCGCTTTTCCAGCAACACATTTCCATCTCTATTTTTCCTAAATGCCAACTAACCTTTTGTAATTCATGCACTAGAGCACCCAGATCCCTCTGCACCTTAAAGTTCTGTAATCTCTCTGTTTAAATATGCTTTTATAAAGGTTCTTCCTGCCAGACTGAACAATTACAATTTTTCCTACATTCGCACCCATTTGTCAGACCTTGCACAGTTACCTAACCTATCTATAACCCTTCCCAATCTCTAGTCTTCCTCATAACTTGCTTTCCCATATATTTTTGTCATCAGCAGATTTAGCAACCTTACCTTTGATCCCTTTAGTCATTTATATAAAATGTAAAAAGCTGATGCACCAACACGGATCTCTGGCATATCAGTCTTTACATCTTGCAACCATAAGAATGACCCATTAGAGTTTGATTCCTGTCTAAATGCTTCAAGACTGGGACAATATCTGGGTAAGGGCTGACAAGTACAAGGAATATTCGCACCACCTAAGTGCTGGGCAATGACTTTCGCCAACAAGAGAAGTTGTGACCATGACCCCTTGACATTCAATTATGTTACCATCATCGAATTTTTCACTATCAGTATCCTAGGTATGTTACTATTGACCTGAAACTGAACTGGACTAGCCATACAAACACTGTGGCTACAAGAGATGGTCAGAGGCTAGAAAACCTGCAATGAGTAATTCACATCCTGACTCCTTAATGTCTGTACACCATTTACAAGGCACAAGTCAGCAGTGTAATGGAGTACTCTCCACTTGCTTAGTTAAGCTCAGTTCCAACAATACTCAAGAAGCTTGACACCATTGAGGACAAAGCAGCTCATTTGATTGGGACTATGTCTACTACCTTCACCATGCATGCTCAGCAGCAACAGTATGTAAAAAAAACACTGGCAGAACTTTACCAAGGCTTTTTAGACAGCGCCTTTCAAACCCACAATTAATTCCATCTCGAAGGACAAAGACAGCGGATGCAAGGATACATCATCACCTGCGATTGATAGCCATGGGTGAGTTGCCGGAAGATATCCTTATTTAGGAAAAGTGGTGAGGAAAGCCAGGGAATGATAGAACAGTGAGCCTGACGCCAATGGTGGGTAAGTTGTTGGAGGGGATTCTGAGGGGCAGGATTTACATGCATTTTGACAGGCAAGGCCTGATTATAGATAGTCAACATGGCTTTGTGCATGGGAAATATAGTGTCTCACTAAGTTGATTGAGTTACTTCTTTTTGAAGAGGTAACAAAGAAGATTGATGAATGCACAGCAGGTGGACGTTGTCTATATGGACTTCAATCAGATCCTGCATATACGACTGATTAGCAAGGTTAGATCACAAGGAATCTATGGGGAGCTAGCCAGTTGGATACAAACTTGGCTCGAATGTAGGAGACAGAGGGTGGTGATACAGGGTTATTTTTCGGTCTAGAGGCCAGTGGTGTGCCACAAGGATTGGTACTAGGTCCACGGCTTTTCATCATTTACATAAATAATCTGGATGTGAATACAGCAGATATGGTTAGTAAGTTTGCAGATGACGCCAAAATTAGTGGTCTAATGGACAGTGAAAGTTATTTCTAAGTACAATGGGACCTTGATCAAATGGGCCAATGGGTCAAGGAGGCAAACGTGAAGTGTTGCATTTTGGTATGGCAACCCTGTGCAGGAATTGTACAGTGAATAGTAGGACCCTTGGGAGTGCTGCTGAACAAAGATACCTAGCGGTGCAGGTGCACAGTTCCTTGAAAGTGGAGTCGCAGGTAGATGGGATGGTAATGATGTTTGGCATGCTTGCCTTCATTGGTCAGTGCATTGAGTATAGGAGTGAGGATGTCATGTTGTGGCTGTATAGGACATTACAATCATTAGAAAGTGTGGAAGCAAGCCATTCTGGCTATCAAGACCACACGGACCCTTCAAAGAGCAGCTCACCCAGACCCATCCCCTACCCTATCCCTGTAATCCTGCATTTTCCCATGGCTAATGCACCTAGCCTGAATTTCCTGGACATTGTGGGCTACTTAGCATGGCCAGTTCACCCGCACATCTTTGAAGTGGAAACTGGAACACTCCGAGGAAATTCACACAGATGTGGAGAGAACGTGCAACCGCCACACAGACAGTCGCCAGAGACTGGATTCGAAACCAGGTTCCTGGCACTGAGGCAACAGTGCTAAGCCATCATGCCACCTCCAACATTGGTGAGGCCAGTTTTAATTCTGGTATGCCTGTCAAAGGTAAAATGTTGTTAAAGTTGAGATAATTCAGGAAAGATTTCCAAGGATTTTGCAGAGTTTGACCTGTAGGGAGAGGGTGAATGGGTGGAAGCTTTTGTTTTTACCTGGAGCATTGGAGGCTGAGGGGTGACCTTACAGGGGTTTATAAACTTATGAGGTACATGGACTGGGGGAATAGCCAGGACAGTAGAGTCCAAAACTGGACAGTATCAGTTTAAGGTGAGAGGGGAAAAGATATAAAAGGAACCTAAGGGGCAGCTTTTCACATGCGTGAATGGAATGAGTGGCCAGAGGAAGCGGTGGTGACAGGTACAATTACAACATTTAAAAGGCATCTGATGGGTACATGAGTAGCAAGGATTTAGAGGGATATGGACCTTATTGGTGATGAATGGAACTACATCAGATTAGGTCGTCTGTTTGGAGTTGGCCCACAGGGTCTGTTTCCAGCTGTATAATTCTCTGACTCCCCCCAATCTACTCATCATCCAGACTTGCAAATATATCACCATTCCTTTCAGTGTCACTGGATTGAAATCCTAGAATACCTTTAAGGAGGGAATTCCGAGTCTTCCTACAGAACATGGGCTTCAGCAGTTCAAAGCAGAAGCTTACCATGACCTTCTCAAGGGCAAATACAGCATGACAGTAAATGCTGGTCCAGCTACTGATGCCCTCATCCCTTAAGTGAATAATGTTAAAAAAAAAGTTGATGCCCAAGCTGATTCCTGTGAAGCTTCACATATCACATCTTGTCAACCTGAAAATTATCCATTTTTGCCTTGTCTTGTAGTAGCTATAAATGCTTTCTCCATAACGTCCGTCAGTTAGCTCGCTGAACTGGAAGGTTTGTTTATCAGACATTTTGTCACCATGGCTGGGTAACATCATCAGTGAGATGCTCCAGTGAAGCGCTGGTGGTATGCCCTGCCTCTCCATTTATAGATCTGGGTTTCTGAAGGTGGGTAATGTCATTTCCGTTTTTTTTCCCCCAAGGGAAGCAATACTAATGTAATTTACAAGATACTATGCAAGAACTGTAAAAAACACTACATTGGATAAACTATCAGGAAACTTGCCACCAGGATACATGAACACAAAGTGGCCACCAAAAGACATGACCACTCTCACCATTTTCTATACATACAGACCAAGATGGACACCACACTGACGTGACAATACACACATCCTAGGACAGGCAAAACAAAGACACAAACAAGAATTCTTAGAGGCATGACATTCTAACCAGAACTCCATTAATAAACACATCGATTTAGATCCTATTTACCTTCCCTCGAGAAAAAAAAACTGGAAATGACATCACCCTGATGAAAGAAAGAAATCAAGACCTATAGAGAGAGAGCCCGGACACACCTCCAGTGCTTCACTGGAGACTCTCAGTGATGTTGTTTCCTAGTACGGTGACGAAACATCTGAAAACAAACCTCAAGCTCAGCCAGCTAACTTGACTTACCATCATCCTGAGTTACAAATCTTTTCAAAAAATGCTTTCTCCATGTTAATACATTACCTTTTACAATGAGCTTTAATTTTGCAGTAAACTTTGTTCAATCACGTTGTCAAATGTCTTCTAGAGATCCAAGCACTGTATATCCACAGATTCTCCTTTATCCAAGCTCTGTACTTTCTCAAAGAATTCCAAGCATTCATCAAACTGGATTTCCCTTCCACAAAACCACGTTGACTCTGCCTGATTGCCTTGAGACTTTAAGTACCTTGCAATAATCTTAACAGATTCCAGCAATTTCCCGATGACAGAGATTAGTTGGCTTTGCACCTGGTGTTTCCATTCCCTTTCTTGAACACAGGAGACCTTCTAATTTGACGATATCTTTCCAGAATCTTGGGAATTTTGGAAAATTAAAAACCAATTCATTAATCTTAGCAACCACTTTTTATTTTAAAAAAGATGCTAGGATGAAATTCATAAGGACCTGGTGACTTGGTCAGCTTTCAATTTCAAGAATTTTCCCTGGCAATTATAATTTTTAAAAGTTCTTCTTTCCTTTCACCTCCTAACTCATAATTAATTTCCAGACGTTATTTGTATACTCTGCAGTGAATTCAGACAGAAAATAGCTGTTCAATTACTTCGCTATTTCCTTATTTTCTATTAACTCCACAGTCTTTGTCAAGGACCAGCATTATATTACTCACTCTTTAGCCTTTCAATGTTTGCAGAAATTCATGTCTTATATTTCTACTTAGTTCCCTCTGGTACTCCACTTGTCCATCAATTTAATAATTCTTTGCTGTTCATATTTTGTTCAATATTTTGATCTGCTATTCATTCTTTGGCAATGACATTTTCTTTCAATTTGATACTATTTGTAATTGCTTTAATTAGTCATGGGTGGTGCAACCTTCCTTTAGGTCTTTCAAGTATGCTGAAAACGTATCCTTAAATATCAGTAGAGATGCAGTGGCAGACCCATCCCTTAATTTCCCACTTCATTCAAATCAGCTCTGCTTTCATTTCTGCATGATTGCCGTTATTAAATTTAATACACTAATTAGATTATATTAGATAAGAGTAGTTTTTTTTAGATTAGATTACTTAGTGTGGTATCAGGCCCTTCGGCCCAACAAGTCCACAGTGACTCTCCGAAGAGCAACCCACCCAGACCCATTCCCCCACACCTACCCCTACGGGCAATTTAGCATGGCCAATTCACCTAACCTGCACATTTTTGGATTGTGGGAGGAAACCAGAGCACCCGGAGGAAACCCACGCAGACACGGGGAGAATGTGCAACCTCCACACAGACTGTTGCCCGAGTCGGAATTGAACCCGGGTCCTTGGCGCTGTGAGGCAGCAGTGCTAATCACTGTGCCACCCAAATCTTAGAGTTGCTTCCCTCCCTCAAACTGAATATGAAATTCTGTCATATTTTGATAATTGCTATTGAGACATTTTCATTGAGATTAATTAATCCCATCTCGTAATTTACCAGATCTAGTATACCCTTTCCTTTGGTTAGATCTAGAACATATTGCCCCAAGAACCTGTCTCAAAAAACACTCCTATAAACTCATTGTCCAGACTACTCTTGTCAATCTGATTCATCCAATCTATATGCAGATAAAAATCTCCCGTGATTGTTGACACACCTTTTACAAAATGACCCATTATTTCCTCCAGCAGACCTAGCTGGACAGTGTGATTACAGTCAGGGTTAGCAAAACCATTGCCACAAGTGACTTCTGACCACTACTAATTTTGTATCTCAATCGGAGTTCTGGACATCAGGATATAGAATAAGGGCATCTCTTTGGTACCAACATCATCTTCAACTCAGTTATCCCTCCACCTTTTCCTAGCTTTCTGCTCTTACGAAATGTTTTGCACCCTCGAACATGAATTACTGTCACATCATACATTTTTTTTCTATTTGTACCGTGTATTCATCTATTATAAGTGACAGATGCCTTTCAGATAGAGCTTTGTACACTATGTCCCCTTCCAAACATAATCATCATTTCCCTTGTCTTCTTTAGTTAGCTTATCATATGTTCCCAAATTTGATTCCTTGCCCAAAGTTTAAAATATCCTCTCTACCGTTCTAATTATAATGCTCACCATGGTTTTAACACACTTTAGGAGAAGACCATCACAACAGTACAGCTTTTAAATAAAACTTTTGATGACATACAATTTTTAACATCGTCAAAAGGGCTCAGTGCTGGACCACAACACTTTGCAGGATACATTGTTGACTTGGAAGAGAGAAGTCAATGTACTAACTTTGCAAATGACAAAACAATAGGAGGTGGATAGTGATGATGATGATGATGCAGGGAGTCTGACGGAAAATGGACTGGTTGGATAGGTGGGTGAATGAAAACTTAGTGGTTGGGGAGTATAATGTGGGAAAATGTGAGGTTAAGCACTTTGAAAGAAAGAATGGAAGAACGGAGGAAGAATTTCTTCTTTCAGAAAGTAGTCAAACTATGTAATTCTTTCCTGTAGAGGGCTGTCAAGTTTGGGTTGGTTACATATATTCAAGGCCAAGATGGACAGTATTTAATCAATAAGGAGATCAGAGTTATGGGAAAAAGGCAGAAAAGTTGATTTGAAGATTATTAGATTAGACTCAATCTTACTGACTGGCAGAGCAGACGCAACAGCCGAACAGTTTATTTCTGCTAGAGTCTGCACCACTAAAAGATCATAGCTGATCTGACTGCAGCCTCAAATTCATGTGCTTGTCTATCCTTATAACCTTTGTTTAACAAGAATCTATCCACTCTGTCTTAAAAACATACAAAGACTCTACTTGCACTGCCTTTTCAAGAAAAGTTCCCAAGCTGCTTGACACAGCAAAAAATTGCTTCATGCCTGTTTTCGATGGGTGACCCATTATATTTTTAACTGTGATCCCTAATTTGAGAGATTCTCCCAAGAGAAAACACCTGTTTCACAGCTCTGTCAAAACCGCTCAGGATCTTATGTTTCAAACAAGTCACCTCTTACTCTTCCAAACACCAATGAGTATAAGCCCAGCCTGTCCAACTTTTCCTCACAAGGCCATATAACTATTCCAGGTGTTTGTCAGGTAAATACTTTCCGACCTGCTTCCTGAAATATGATAACTGTATCCAGTGTTGAAAGTGAAGCCCGTACCAAGATACAAAACTTTCCCTTGAACAGAGTTAATTTACTTGTTCATAATTATTTCTTCAAACTAAAAACAGAACCATAAACCCACCACAACCCCCTTACCCCTCTGGAGCTAATAACCAAGTTAACCAGAGACAAAAACACATGATTGTCCCTTGAAGAGACACCATGACAAATCAAAACTTCAACGAAGCTTAACACTGGTTACATTTCTTTGCAAAACTTACTTAATTGTTTAATAATTTCACTTGTCACTAACCCCATATAGACTTGACTTATTTCACTCACAAATTAACATACTAAAAGTGAAGTGGGCAATTCAAGCTTTAGGCAGGAAAGGCAGTGAGGAGAAAGTAAACTAATTACAGAAGGTCTGCACTAGCTGCAGCTACATTACAACTTACTACTCACATTTACAATTGAAGAATGAATCCAAGCTTAGTTTCTTTCAGAAATCTGGGACATCCCAAAGGACTTTCCAGCAAATGAGAGCTTTGAAGAGTACATGCTGTTGTAACTCAGAAAAAGAATTAACCAATTAACTTGCACAAACAATTAGATCAGTGAGCAGCTCAGTAGTTTTAGATGTTAGCAGAAGGCCTAGTCACTGGGAAAATCTCTGCTCAGCATCAATGTAGGTTCTTTTACATCCATCTGAGGGAGCAATACCGCAACTAGTCCAATATCTCAAAAAGTTCAGCACTTCTGACAATGTGGCATTCTGAGTTCATACGTTTTGAAGTCTTTTGACTTTAATTTGCAAAGCTGCCTGAGCATAACAATCAGTTGAACGTGCAGTTATAAGTGATATAAACCAAATGGTTGGTGGGAACTTCTTCACGTGAAAGACAGAGAAATCAGCATGATATACAGTTGAAGAGCTGCTGGTGGCAGAGTGAATCCTATGGATGCATCAAGCTTGTGATGAATTGAAGTTTGTCAGTGATTCTACTCCATTTCTACTTATTATCAGAGATGTAGTCATTGAGGTCTAGTGCACATAAAAAGGCCCTTTGGCCCATTGAGTGTGCCGGTGAAAAACAAATAACTAGCTATTTCAATACTGGCCCATAGCCTAGCATGCCTTGGCATCACAAGTGTATATCTAAATATTTCATAAATGTCATGAGGGTTTCAGCCTCCACCACCCTTATAGGCTGAGTGTTCCAGATTCCCACCACCTTCTAGGTGAAAGCGTTTTTCCTCAGATCCCCTCTCCTGCCTCTCATTATGCCTTCTTGGTCATTGGTAACTCCATCATGAGGGAAGATTTCGTCCTGTTTACTCTATTTATACCCTCAACTTTACAACTCCATAAGAACTAGGAGCAGGAGTAGGCCATCTGGCTCTTCGAGCCTGCTCTGCCATTCAATATGATCATGACTGATCTTTTAATGGAGTCAGCCCCACTTACCCACGCTCTCACTGTATCCCTTAACTCCTTTATTTTTCAAAAAAAAATCTATCTTAGCATTAAAAGCGTTTACTGAAGAAGCGTCAACAACTTCTCTGGGCAAGGAATTCCATAGCTTAACAACCCTCTGGGTGCAAAAGTTCCTTCTCAATTCAGTCCTAAATCTGCTCCCTCTAATCTTGAGGCTATCCCCTTTTGTCCTAACTTCACCTGCCATTCCCTTCATAATTTTATGTTCCTATAAGATTCCCCCCCGCATTTCTTCTGAATTCCAATGAATATAATCCCAATCTACTCAGTCTCTCCTCGTAAGCAAGCCCTTCAGCTCCGGAATCAACCTAGTGAACCTCCTCTGCGCCCATCTAGTGCCAGTACATCCTTCCTCAAGTAAGGTGACCAAAACTGCACACCGTACTCCAGGTGTGGCCTCACCACCATCTTGCACAGCTGCACATTACCTCTCTGCTTTTAAACTCAATCCCTTCAGCAATGAAGGACAAAATTCCATTTGCCTTCCTAATTACTTGTTGTACCTGCAGACCAACCTTCTGCAATTCATGCAAAAGGACATGCAGGTCCCTTTGATAGCAGCATGCTGCAACTTTTTACCATTCAAGTAATAATCTTTTTTACTGTTACTCCTACCAAAATGTATGACTGCACATTTATTAACATTGTATTCCATCTGCCAGACTTTTGCCTATTCACTCAATTTATCTCTGTTCCTCTGCAAAGTTTCACAGTCCTCTGCACACTTTGCTCTGCCATTCCTCTTAGTGTCATCTGCAAACTTTGACATCATACTCCCCAACTCCAAATCATCTATTTAAATTGCAAATAATTGCAGTACCAACACCAATCCCTGAGGCACACCACTAGTCACTGATTGCCAGCCAGAATAGCACTCATTTATCCCCACTCTTTGGTTGACTAACAGGAAGCAATCTTCTATCCATGCTAATACTCTATCCCCAACACCATGCATCCTTACCTTATGTAGCAGCTTCTTGTACGGCACCTTGTTAAAGGCCTTTTGGAAATCTAGGTACACCACAACCACTGGGTCCCCATTGTCCATCTTGCTCATAATGTCTTCATAGAATTCCAAAAGATTGGTCGAGCATGATCTGCCCTTCATGAACCTTACTTGCGTTTGTCCAACGTAACAATTTCTTTCGAGATGCCCTGCGATTTCTTTCCTGATAATAGACTCAAGCATCTTCCCCATTACAGAGGTTAAGCTAATTGGTCTATAATTCCCCATCTTTTGTCTACCTCCCTTTTTAAACAGTGGTGTCACATTTGCTGTTTTCCAATCTACTAGGATTGCCCAGTGTCCAGCAAACTTTGGAAAATTACCACCAGCGCACCTACTATTTCTCCTGCCATCTCTTTTGGTACCCTGGGATGCATTCCATCAGGGCCAGGAGACTTATCTATCCTTTGCTCCATTAGCTTGTCCAACACTACCTCTTCTGCGATAATGATTGTTTCCAGGTCCTAATCTACCTTTGTCTCTTGGTCAATTACTGGCATGTTATTAGTGTCCTCCACTGTGAAGACTGTTACAAAGTACCTATCCAATGCCTCGGCCATTTCATCATATATCCCATAATTAAATGTCCCTTCCCATCCTCTAAAGGACCAATGTTTTCTTTAGCCACTCTTTTTCGTTTTATATATTTATAGACACTTTTGCTCTGTCTTTATATTCTGTGCTAGTTTTTTCTTATTTTCTATTTTACTTTTCTTTAAGCTCTTCTTGTGGCTTTCTGTTGTCCTTTAAAAGGTTTCCTAATCTTCTGGTTTCATGCTGTTTTTGGCCACTTTGTATGCCTTGCCTTTCAATTTGATGGACTCCCTTATTTCCTTCGACACTCATGGCAGATTACTCCTTTTCTTACAGTCCTTCCTTTTCACCGGAATATACTTTTGCTGAGTACTTTGAAAAATTGTTTAGAAAGTCCTCCACTGCTTGTCAACTATCCGACCATAAAATCTTTGTTTCCAGTCTACTTTAGCCAGTTCCTCTCTCATAGGCCCCCTTGTTCAAGCGCAGGACCCTGGTATTGGATTTTATGTTCACACTCTCCATCTGTATTCTAAATTCAACCATACTATGATATTTCCTTCTAATATCTCAATTACGTGCCCTTCAGTTTCCTCTGCTCCAAGGAAAAAATCACTAATCGGACCAATTCATAACTAAAACTCTCTAGCCCAGGCAAAATGCTGCTAAATCTCCTCTGCACCAGACTAATGACATTCCTCCTATAATGTGGATTCCAGAAACGCACACAATACTCTAGTTGCAGCCTAACCAACATTTTATACAGTATCAGCATCATCTCCCTGCTCTTAAACTCAAGTGCCTCGGCTAAACAACGCGAGTATTCTATATCCCTTCTTAACCATGTTATCTATTTGTACCTCAAAAGGGACCAATGGACATATACACGGATGTCCTTGTGGTTCTCATAGCACGACCATTTATCATGATCTAAAAGTTACCATTAACTTGTCCAAAGTAGTTTTATCACTCAAGTCAGTATTTAAGCCAGTTGAGGGATTGGGGCAGACAATCACACTTTAATCTATTTATATTTTACTATTGCAAAAGTGACTATGTAATGAAACAACGGTCATATTTTGTCTTACAGAATTTACACACCTTGCTTAATTTTTTTTTTAAAAAGGTATTTTGTGGTATGATTTGCTGGTGACTGCAAACTATGTAGTAAATGACAATACGTTTTTTTTAATTGCATGCATGGAGAAGAAAAAAAAAGTTAGGGCTCAATAATGAGGTTCAAGATCTAATCAGTAACATCAGTTGATAGAATGTAAGTGGCTGTGATGTCACTAGAAATGGATATCAGGGCAGTTCAATATTTGATTGGTGGACTGACTTGGATAGCATAACGTCTCCACTTGTGTTGTCCTCATGTTCCACTTGTGGAGCAAAGGATTACATCTCCCCCAAAATTAACAGCATTTAATGTACCAAAAAATTAGAAAGGTTAAACAATGATAGATTTTACTGATAAATATTAGGTATTGCACATTGAGATAGGAAACAAAAGACTCACAATTAACAAAGGGAGAAAAAAAAACACAGACTGAGGGGTATGGCAGGTGATCAATCATAGCATGAGTCACTCCTCAACAAACCTAATCAAGTACAGGTAAAAGTGAAAGTAGAGGTTTACAAAATTATGAGGGGCATGGATAGGATAAATAGGCAAAGTCTTTTCCCTGGGGTCAGGGAGTCCAGAACCAGAGGGCATAGGTTTAGGGTGAGAGGGGAGAGGGGAAAGATATAAAAGAGATCTAAGGGGCAACATTTTCACGCAGAGGATGGTACGTGTATGGAATGAGCTGCCAGAGGATGTGGTGGAGGCTGGTACAATTGCAACATTTAAGAGGCATTTGGATGGGTATATGAATAGGAAGGGTTTGGAGGGATATGGGCTGGGTGCTGGCAGGTGGGACTAGATTGGGTTGGGATATCTGTTCAGCATGGACAGGTGGGACCGAAGGGTCCGTTTCCATGCTGTACATCTCTATGACTCTATACGTAATCTAGATAGTTATGTTCACTCATCCTTTACACAGCTTGAATAAGGAACCAATAACACTCATTGGAACTTACCATTGCGGTATTTAGCACATACTACTAATATTTTAATTCAATATATAAGGTTTGAAAATATATATTTTTGATTTAAATTATTTTGAAAGCATTTCTAAGTCACAATTCACTTGTATCTTTTAAACCAAACAATTTCTATTATAAGTACTGTCAGAAATAATTGAGAGACTGAAAGATGACAGAAACTGATGAAAACTTGAAACATTAAGGAGAAACAGATCTCTCAAGCATAGAACAAAAAGCAGCTGAACAGTACTGTTGTTGTTAAGATGGTAAACACTTACCTGGCAAGAGCAGCAATATTTCCTAATGTATAAAACACTGCAAATAATTTGAGTCCACCTGGAAGCCACAGCAAAACTGTTCCCTGAATGAATAACAAAAAACAAAAGAATAAATTCTACCATTTTATCAGAAATTATTACAGCTGCAGTAAATCTTGGTGTATGTCTGAAATTCACTAATATTTTAACAAAAGGACTTTCAATATCCATTTGAGAGAAAGTGAAATTATATATTTTTAAAAGTGTCATTTTTATTCTTTGCCTTTGATTTTATTTTTACATTTCTATGCATTTGGTTTCTATCCAACAACAAACATTAAGACATTTGGTTGAAAAAATAATGGCGATTGAATAATACATACCATTACTGATTTGCAATTTATTAGCAACTTAGAGGCTTAGAGTTATACAGCACGGAAACATATCCTTCGGTCCATTCATCCATGCCAACGGATCTAGTTCCATTGGATAATGTTTGGCCCACAACTGTCTAAACCCTTCCTGTTCATGTACTCATCCAGATGCCTTTTAAATGGTGTAATTGTTCTCACCTCCACCACTTCCCCTGGCAGCTCACTCGATATAGGCACTACCCTCTGTGTTTAAAAACTTGTCCTTTAGGACCCTTCTAATTTTTTTCCCCGCTCTCCTTAAACTTATGTCATATAGTTCTGGACTCCCCCACTCTGAGGAAAAGATCGTGGCTATTCACCCTATCCATGCCCCTCATGATTTGATAAACCTCCGTAAGTTCCTACGTCCTTTTAATGACAACACTCCAGGGGGCCCTATCATTAACTGTATAAGTCCTGCCCTGATTTACCTTCCCAAAATGCAACACCTTGCATTTATCTAAATGAAACTGCCACTCCTCAGCCCATCTGATCAAGGCCCATTGTGCTCCGAGATAACCTTCTTCACTGTTCACTACACCACCAATTTTACTGACCATACCTCCTATGTTCACATCCAAATCATTTATATAAAGGACAAAAAACAGTGGAATCAGCACCAATCCTTGTGGCACACTGTTGGTCACAGGTCTCTAGTCCAAAAAAACCCTTCTCAACCACCATCCTCTGTCTCCTACCTTCAAGCCAACTTTGTACCTAATTGGCTAGCTGCCCCTGTAATCCATGTATTTTAACATTACTAACTCATTCCTGGACGCATAATTCTATATATAAATTCCATTTTCAATTAGGTTCCAGCCTGTTACTCACTCCCAGATATCCTTGATTCTATATGGGGCCCTCTTGTGGCAATGGTAATGTCCCTATCCCATGGACCAGGAGGCTTGGGTTTAATTCTCATCTGTTCCAGAGATGTGTAACAACATCTCTGAACAGGTTGATTAGAAAAATAAAAACATAAGAAACAAAACATACACAATGTGGTGAAGATTAATGTGCAGCCAGAGGATTGAGACGCCGGGATACCCAGCATGAGCAAAACTAATGTAGTGTACAAAATCCCATGCAAGGACTGCACAAAACACTATATAGGACAAATAGGAAGACAGCTAACGATCCGCATCCATGAACATCAACTAGCCACGAAACGCCACGACCAGCTATCCTTAGTAGCCACACACGCAGATGACAAGCAACATGAATTCGACTGGGACAACACTACTATTATAGGACAAGCCAAACAGAGAACAGCCAGGGAATTCCTAGAAGCATGGCACTCATCCACAAACTCCATCAACAAACACGTCGACCTGGACCCAATATACCGGCCACTACAGCGGACAGCTGAAACTGACAACCGGAAGCGGCAGGGACAGGCCACTATAAATGCCAGAGGAAACACCACAGAAGCGCTTCACAGGAGGCTCCCAAGCACTGAGGATGTCACCTAGACAGGGGACGAAACGTTTGCAACAAAAGTTTCCAGCTTGGCGAACAGAACCACAACACCAATTCTCCCTGCTACAGGAAGAATGTTGTCATAGGTTCAGAAAAACTTTACAAGGATGTTCCCAGGGTTAGAGGGTTTGAGCTATAGGGAGAGGCTGAATAGGCTGGGACTATTTTCCCTGGACCATTAGAGGCTGAGATTTATAATATCATGACGGGCCTGAATAGGGCATACAGCCAAGGTCTTTTCCCCAGGATGGTGGAGTCCAAAACTAGAGGACATAGGTTTAAGGTGAGAGGGGAAAGATTTAAAAAGGACCTATTGGGCAACTTTTTCACACAGGGGATAGTGCATGTATGGAATGAGCTGCCAGAGGAAGTGTGGAGGAGAGTATACTTACAATATTTAATAGACGCCTGGATGGGTGCATGAGTAGGACGTGTTTAGAGGGATATGTGCAAAATGCTGACAAATGGGACCAGATTAATTTAGGATATCTGGTTGGCATGGACAAGTTGGACTGAAGGGTCTGTTTCCATGCTGTACAGCTCTATGACTCTAAAAATATAAGAGAAAAGCTTCTACTTACAAGAATTGAAAAGCAAACTCCAACGACAAAGCAAATTGCAAACCACTTCACCCTTGTCCCAAAGCTGAGTGATGTTGAATCGAGGACCTTGAAATAAAATCACAAATTTATGACAGTTTTTGACTGCACATGGAAGAAACCTGTACATAATACCTTTAAAAACAAAATTAAATCTAGTGCTTGGGCACTAAAGATATCCAAAAAGTTTGAAGCTTGAGAGTTGAATATATTTGGAGTCAGAAGGTTAGAATAAAAGAGAGGGGCACACAAACACTTACTAGGAACCCAGAATAGGAAATACACAAACAGTTTAAAAAGCAGCTCTATTAGAACGTTTTTGAAATTATATCAGATATAAAATGCTAATTAACTTGGAAAAACATTTAGTGTTCACCTCAGATCACCAATATGTTTGAGGGGGCAGGAATGTTAACCCAGAAAATTAAGACTGAATCTCACTTTTTTGTTTTTATTAATGTATAAAATCTGAACTGGTTTTTGTGCTACCAATGAAGAAACACAATAGTCACATTTACAAGCACATCAAGGTAAAAATATCAAACTTTTATACACTTGCAAGCACAAAACAAATAAAATTTACTAAATTTATTCTAGCACTACTGAAGAAAATTCCAGGTGAAATTTGTACAACCCACAGTAAATCTCATATGTGCACTGCAAACTGAAGGCGCTTCCACTTCAACTACTTTAGGTGTTACAAATAAAAGAAACAAGGTACCTACAAATAAAATTTCAAGTGTGAACACAGCCAGTCATGTGAATTAAACCAGTATTTATTGTTGCTGCCACAAGTAAATTTGGTGAACTCCTTGTTTAATTAAAATATTTTACGTAGAAGCAAAATATTCAAAGTTTGTGAGAAGATGTGTAGCTCGGGTGCTCGCTGTTGTGGTTCTGTTTGCCAAGCTGGGAATTTGTGTTGCAGACGTTTCGTCCCCTGTCCAGGTGACATCCTCAGTTCTTGGGAGCCTCCTGTGAAGCGCTTCTGTGATCTTTCCTCTGGCATTTGTAGTGGTTTGAATCTGTCACTTCCAAATGCCGGAGGAAAGATCATAGAAGTGCTTCACAGGAGGCTCCCAAGCACTGAGGATGTCACCGAGACAGGGGACGAAACTTCTGCAACTCAAATTCCCAGCTCGGCGAACAGAACCACAACAAGAAGCAAAGTATGTTCGCCCATTCTTTGCAAACGTACTCTTTGAAACGAAGGCAAGATCAGCTAGATTTATTTTTCTGCAGAACACTCACTCAGCATGGTACCCAAGTGAAAGTTGTGGATTTGAATGGATCGTAAAAAGGAAGATAAACTTTCCCAAACTTTACTCCAAATATATTGGAAAATTGGATTTATAAGCAAGTTTTGTTTTTACTTTCAGTACTTCAAAAACAAATAACAGCACGGTTTCAGAACCAGCAAACTGGAATGTCAATTATTAAACGGAGGAATACCAAGGGAGCCAGTTTAACTAAATAGAACAGATTTTCAAACATTCCTTCTCTTATGATCTTGTTTCGAGAGATGGATCTCATTCAGATTGGTGGCTTTTTTACAGAATCCAAGAACTGTATTTTGCAAAGAGGACACAATGGTCACTATTGCCTTCAAACATGTAGGTTGCCTTAAACAGCCAACTGTTTTAAGGATCTTGATAGTCACACAATGAGGAGGTGCAACACAAATGTATTTGTTAGAGTTGCTTTTGGTGAAACAGCAAATCAATTATTATACACCACATGCAGCTGTACATGTAAAGTAGGACTATAAAGCCTACTTGCAGCAGAGTTTCAAACGTCAAAACATTTTAATTTTTGTTACTTAATCATGGGATGTCAGGCATTGCATGCTCATCACTAGTTGCTCTCAAGAAGGAGGTGGTGTACTGCCCTCTTGAACCAATGAAATCTATTTGGGTGCATGTAGATCTACAATGCAGTTAAGAAAGGAGTTCCAGGATTTTAACCCATAATCATCGAAATAACATTGAGTCAGGACGTTCATTGGCTTGGAGGGACACTTGCAGGCAGTGGTATCCTCATGATCTAATGTCCCAGTTATTCTGAAAGCGGTTGTAGGTTTGGAAGTGCTGTTTGTGGACCTCTAGCGAATTTCTGCAATGTAACTTATAGATGTTAGATACTGCTGCTACTGAGCATTGAATTTGGAGGCAGTGAATGTTTGTCAATGTGGTACCAAGTGGGCTGCTTTATTTTGAATGGTGTTAAGCAGTCTTCTGTGCTGCTCATCCAGACAAGTTAAAGTGGTACTGTGGCCACTCCATAATAACCTTTCAATTGCAGTTTTCATTCCCATCAAGCTTAACGTCTTTGTAACAATGTGAAATTTAAATTGTCATCTTAAAACTGTTATACCAGCATAATGCACATTGTTGCATTACTTACCTGATCGGCTCCTGATATTTATCCTAAGGCAGCGTGAAAAAAAGCAAATTGAAGTGATTTATGATTTATCCTTTATTATTCATTTAATCATTGTACTTGCTTGTTGAGGTCAGAAATTGAAATTTATCTTTGTAGAAACTTTAAAAAGGCATTTGTGTAGACAATTTACACATTGACAAGTTTCAATTTTTCACAAAAAGAAAATTCATACTAATTATATAAAACACAGCTGAAAAATGTTATTCAAACTTATTGCACAGTACTAAACTTATAGAATCTAAGTATATGCATTTTCTAATTTATTTTTAAACTTGAATGCACCAATTTATTCAGAGTAGCAATCCTCCAGTGTTATACCCAAATTATCACCATTCTAATATATGCCCAGAAATCAAATGGCAATAAGCATTTGGATCGTACATTATAAGTCTAACATAATCCTCCACACATCGGATTGCCAAATGTACAACAGTAGTGATTGGTAGGCAATCAGGAGTGGCAACTTGGAATAATGTGCCTCTTTGAGGAGAAAGTGAGGCGGAGGAAAAGGTGGGAGGTGGGGCCAGTGTAGTTGCGGAAGATGGAATGTGCCTCTTCCTTATCTAGGTGAACCAAGACCAACTGATGTTCCAATCAAGACCAGAAAGCACACACTGGAAGTCAAACTTGGTCTGTATGGAACAGTCTCCTACTTGATGCATTACCCCATCAGGCCATCCCAGAAGCACTTGATGACAATTCTATAACTAGCAATCATTAACTCCCACACATGCATTGATACAATGTACCTTCCTGGTTTGAAGTTTTTATAGCATGCATAGTACAGATTCAAATTACTATTAATACTTAAAGCCGAAGTCACTGAGCATATGCAATCAAAAGCTTCAGACCTTTAAGAATTTAAACTAGAAAACTAGTTACAATTTCTGCACCTGAAGGAAGGAAGGGTACTCATCAATCATGACACTAAGCCTTGTAAACGTCAATGACTTTCAGTTATTTCCATTGCATTTTATTTGCTGAACTGCCTGAAAACCATTTTCTGGATTCCACTGTGGACACTGCCTTTTCCCAATGATAGTATAATGCAACACAGCAGGGACTCAATCAACAGGCATTACCATTTCTGCATTATGCTGGATTTAGTTTCGCTAATTGCAAATGGTGATCAAAGCAGAGTGACAAAAAATACATAAGCTAATAACTGTGTATATGTCTACAAAATTGAAACCTGCATCCAAGGTATTACTAAAGTGCTTTCAAGCCATATTTTCAGTAAGACTTCTTCCTTGGTTGTACTTTTTAAATTTGCAAGGAACCACATTTTGGGCTACAAACTGCAAAATGGAAATTGACCACTGATATGTGACTAAAAGTATCAGGACAGATTTTGCAACTTGAAGGTCAAGTTGAATTGTGCTGCACACTTTTCACAATATTGTACCATCTGATGGAGCAGGGGTAGGTACTATACAGGACATTAGGAATCTTTAAGTCCAGGAGAAACTGCCGTACGGAACTGCTTCTTAGTTTGTAGTTTCAGAGGCCTGTAGGACAGTTTACCCAGAGGCTTCCAGGAGCCTGCATGTAGAAAAAGTCTCACAGTAAGAGTGAAAAAAAAGACAACATTCAGGAGCTCTAAAAGTAAATCATTCTAAAACAAGACATGGGCCTATAGAATGGCTGAGTCTAAAACTGACCATTGTTCTGTAGACAACATTGAGTCACCATCATTAAAAAACAAAAGAACAGAGAATGAATACATCCCACTCTTGTCGTGTGGACTTGAACCAGAGAATTTGTTTACCCTCTCCTTATTTTTCCACTCATAATATTATGTCAAACTCTATTTGTGTTTGTCTTGTTTGTGAATGAATGTGCTTAATTTGGGTTTTAAAGGGGTATAGCTTGTGTTGCTCAACAGTAAGTTAGGCATTTGCATCCATTTCTGACACTTGTTAAAGAATATGATTAATTACAATAAATGGAATGACTTTCCAGCTAATGATGAAGCCTGTTGTGAATTAC
Organism: Chiloscyllium plagiosum; assembly: GCF_004010195.1. NCBI lineage: Eukaryota > Metazoa > Chordata > Chondrichthyes > Orectolobiformes > Hemiscylliidae > Chiloscyllium > Chiloscyllium plagiosum. The sequence continues at coordinate 64,308,514 of NC_057718.1, forward strand.
TTTGGTCCTAAAAAACAACCCATTGGACAAATTGATTACCTTGGTTTAATTGGGTAGTTACAAATTTGTGACAAATAAAGGAACAGTGTGACTTGATTATTAGGGCACACTTTCCAGATGGGTTGTGACACATTCAAGATGAAAACATTCAAGCAAGCATTGGAAAACAGAACAATCTTGTAACTGGTCTGGAAGGACTTGATGAGGGCTGTCAGATGCCACAAACTCCTGACTGATCCAGTCCAGTGCTCATCAGACACTGACACGTAAATCAGATTAATCTAGTTTGGTTGTTGTTATAGACATAGAGGCTAAAAGGCTTGTTTCTATGCTGTATGATTAGGACTGTTTTTGCAATTGCAGCAGCAACACTGAATAGCTATCAGAAGAAAGAACTTTAGACAATTTTTCACTTCCCTATCAGGTCAGCTGTGTCAAACCTACCAAACCAGTGTAAACCAAGCATCCGGCCCAGAGATCTTTCAATCACTCAGGTAAATTGCTTCATCATTGGTTTGGCTACTATACAATTTCTATCAACGATCAGAATGCGTTAATTATCCAATGATAAAGATCTAATTTAAAAGACAAGTCACAACCTGCACAAGTTTAAATAAAAATTGCAGCATATTTTAGATGTGGCTCAATTAAAAGCATGTCTACTTTGGCTTCAAGTTCCAATCTAAGCATTGAACAAAAGTCAAAGCAAAGATTCCATTGATGCATGAAAGACTGCTCAAATGTTAGTGGTGCCAACTTTCAGATGCATCACCGAATTGAATTTCCCTTGCTCTCTCAGGTGGAGGGTCTCACTGGTGCCCGAGCATGTTGAATAATTAGGGCTTTAAATTAATTAGATTGCGGGTAGATTTGGAAAAGGGGAAATGTAGGCCAACAAAGCAAGAGGATATGGTAACATGCCAGGGCAGCTATTGGATATTGATACTCAGAGGGACAGGGAGGGACACACAGAGAGACTGTTTTACAGAGACACAATTATAAGGAGATCAAAACAGTGAACTAAATATTCATATCATAAGACACAGGAACAGAAATTAGGCTATTCAGCCAATTGAGTCTGCACCGCCATTCTATCATGGCTGGTAAGTTTCTCAACCCCATTTTCCCACATTCACCCTGTAACCTTTGATCTCCCTGACAATCAAGAGCCTATCTCTAATCTTAAATACAAAATGAGCTGGGCTGCACAGCCTTATGTGGCAATTAAATCCATAGATTCTTCACCACTCTCAGGCTGAAGAACTTTCTCCTCATTGCCATTCTAAAGGGTCTTCCTTTTGGTTTAGGGCTGTGCTCTCAAGTCCAAGTCTCTTCTGCTAATGGAAACATCTTCCCAATATTCCCTCTGTACAGGCCGTTCAATATTCTGCAAGTTTGAATTAGATTACCCCTTCATCCTTCTAAACGCCATCGAGTATAAACGCAGAGTCCTCAAACATTCCTCATATGTTAAGCCTTTTATTCCTGGGATTATTCTTGTGAACCTCTGGACCCACTCCAGGGCTCAAAATTACTCACAATATTCTAAATGTGGTCTGACCAGAGCCTTATAAAGTGTCAGAAGTACATCCCTGTATTTATATTCTCGTCCTCAAAATAAATGCCAACACTGTATTTGCCTTCCTAAATATTGACTCAACCTGCAAGTTTACCTGAACAGAATTCTGGACTTGGACTCCAAAGTCTCTTTGCATTTCAGATTTCCGAATGTTCTCCTCATTTAGAAAATAGTCTATGCCTCTATTCAGGGAAATGAGGCATTTTGAAAGTGCAAACAGGAAGGAAAGAGTGGTGGGTGGTACTGTTGTTATGGGGTGAAATAGGTATGATAGCAAGAAAGGATCTTGACGTGGAAGATGTAGAATTCAAATGGATGGAGGTAAAAACCAAAAAGAAGGTAAGTCGGCACTGGTAGGAATAGTCTAAAGGGTCCCTAACAGGAGCTATACAGTGAGACAAAGAATAGATCAGGAGATATTGAGGGCACATTCCCAAGGTAGTACCCTAACTATGGGTGACTTTAATCTTAATGTAAACTAGGATAATCAAATTGTCAGAGGAGGCCATGGGGACTATATTAGGGACAGTCTCCTAGAAAAATGTGTGGTGAATCCAATCAGTGATCACGCTATTTTGGATCTGTTGATGTTTAATGAGGCAAATTTCATCCATGATGTCAAAATAAAAGATGCCCTTGGAAACAGTGACCACAACATGGTAGAATTTAGTATTCAGTTCAAGATGGAACTTGGGTCAGAAAAAAACTGTGCTGAGTATGAAGGGTAATTACAAAGGAATGATGGTAGAGCTGGCTAGAATAGACTGGGAAAGGGGTTTAGCAGCAAAGACAGTTGAGGAACAATGGCAAAAAACTTAAGAAAATAGTTCATGGCTCACAGCAAACGCACATTCCAGTAGAGAAGGAAAACTTTAGGAAGGGGAGATCCAATTATTGTTAGCCAGGGAAATTAGGATAGCATAAGATTGACAGGAAAAAAAACATACTATTTGATAAAGAATAATGGTAAGGTAGAGGATTGGAGAAGTTTTAAAAATCACAAGAGCTTGTTTAAATATATGAAACGGGAAAGAGAAGCCAAAGTCCCTTAGTGAATGAGGCTGGGGAAACAATAATGAGGAGCCAAGAAATGGCAGAGGAGTTGAATCAATAGTTTGCATCAGCCTTCACAGTAGAAGGCACTAACAGCATCCAAAAAATACTAAATATTCACAGGACAAAAGAATGAGAGGAAATAAATATAATAATCTCTACAAAAAAGTTGCTAAAGAGACTAATGGGGCTAAAGACCAATAAGTCGCTGAACCTGATGGGATGCACCCTAGAACATTGAAGGAAGTAGCTACAGGAATAGTGGATGCACTGATAGTAATTTTCCTGGAATTCTTACATCCTGCAATTGTCAGAGGATTAGAAAATTGCTAGAGTAATACTTGTATTAAAAAGGAAAAGAAACAAAATCATGTCAGGTAAAGGCCAATTATCTTAATATTCATCACTGGGGGAAAATGTTATGGCCTATAATAAAGGATATAACACTACAGCATTTAGAAATATGCAATATGATCAAACAGAATCAACGTGGCTTCATTAAGGGGAGATAATGCCTGCCAAATTTACCAGAATTTGTTGAATAGGTAACAAACAGGATAGATAAAAGGTGAAGCAGTGAATGTAATATATTTGGATTTTCAGAAGGCACTTGATAAGGTATCATGCATTAGGCTATTTAGAAAATAAGAACCCGTGGTACTGGAGGTAATACATTAGAATGTATAGAGAATTGGCTACAAGGCAGAGAACTAGAATAAGGAGGGGGGCTTTTTCAGGATGGCAACCTGTAACTGGTGCTAGACCACAATTACTTATAATATACATTAATGACGTGAGTGAGGAAAAATGAATGTACTATAGCCAACTTTGCAGTTGACACAAAAACAGGTGGGAAGGTAAGGGATGAAGATGACAGAGCCTACACAGGGATTCAGGCTGGACAAGTGAGTAGGCAAAAACTTGGCAGATGGAATATAATGTGAGAAAATGTCAGGTTATGCACTTTGGCAGGAAGAATACAAGGGGTGAATGTTATTTAAATGGACAAAGATTGCAGAACACAGGGATCTGGGAGTCCTCATCCATAAATCACATTGCTAGCATGCAATTTCAAGAGTTGAACAGCAGTCAATGGTGACATCAACGGGTGGTAGGTACAAGGAGTATGGATTTTTCCGCCGAGTGAGTGGTCAACTTTTACTTGAGAAAGTATGTCAATTAATATCAGCAAAGAAAAACTTTTAGAAATCTTTGAGGGAGAAAATTTTGACAAATTCCAGGACCCAATGATCTATACCCTATTGTTCTAAAAGATACAAGATCTTATTATCTTTGCAGCCATGATGTTTTATAATTATTTAGGTACAGAAAGAGTTCAATTAGATTGGCAAACCTGACAGTGCCTTTCAAGAAAGGAGGGAGAGAGAAAACAGAAAACTAAGGGTCAGTTATCCTAACATCTGATGTTATTAAAATGCTGGAATTCATCATTAAGGAAGTCTTAACAATGCACTTGAAGTATAGTTTGATTAGACGCACAAGCATGGTTTTACAAAAGCCTATTTAACAAATGTATTAGTTTGAGGATGAAACTTATAGGGCGAAGAAAGGGGAATAGCGTATTTGGTCTCCTTCCTATCAGAAAGATGTTGTAAAACTTGAAAGGGTTCAGAAAAGATTTGAGCGATAGGGAGAGGCTGAACAGGCTGGGGTTGTTTTCCCTGGAGCGTCGGAGGCGGAGGGATGACCGTACAGAGGTTTTGCAAAATTATGTGGGGCATGGATAGGGTAAATAGACAAAGTCTTTTCCCTGGGGTCGGGGAGTCCAGAACTAGAGGGCATAGGTTTAGGGTGAGAGGGGAAAGATATAAAAGAGACCTAAGGGGCAACTTGTTCACACAGAAGGTGGTACTTGTATGGAATGAGCTGCCAGAGGAAGTGGTGGAGGTTGGTACAATTGCAACATTTAAGAGGCATTTGGATGGGTATATGAATAGGAAGAGTTTGGAGGGATATGGGCTGGGTGCTGACAGGTGGGACTAGATTGGGTTGGGATATCTGTTCGGCATGGACAGGTTGGACCGAAGGGTCCGTTTCCATGCTGTACATCTTTATGACTCTATGTACCATGCTTGGAATTCCAAAAGGGATTTAGTAAGGTGCCATACAAAAGGTAACAAATACTGGAAGAAGCCATGTAACCCATTGAGCCTTTCCCACCATGCAATATGATCTTGGCCGACTGAACAATTCACTTCATTCTAATAAAGCAACTGGTAATCAGAAATCTATCAATCCCTACCTCAAACATAGTCAAAGACTGAACGTTAAAGCCCTCAGTGGTACAAAATTGCAAACATTCATAAATCTGAATAGGGGTGACACAGTGGTCCAGCTGGGACGCCTTTTGGAGGGTCAGTGCAGATTCGATGCTGAAATGGCCTCCAGCTATATTATAGGGATTCTATGAAAATAATCTTAGATTTCTAAGTGGCATCCTCTGCAACTGCCATTTCTTTAATTATATTTTCCCAATCTACCTTAACCAATTTGTGCTTCACGCCTTCATAATTTTTCTCATTCAATGTATACGTAACACTCTTAATTTAGAATGAAATACTCACTTTCAACCATAATGTAAAATTCTATGACAAGATAGAAATGTTCGACACAAGAAATCAGTTGTGGGAATTATGTACAGGCTGCTAACAATAGAGAGTGGAGCATATAGGAAGAAATAATGAATACCTGTCAGAAAGACATGATAATAATCATGGGAGGTTTTAATATTGATTGGAAAGTAAGTTAGCCAAAGTTAGCTTAGATGGGTTTGTGGAATGTAGTAGCATAGTTTCTTAGAATGTCCTGTTCTGGAGCTGACCAGTGAGCCGGTTATAAAGACCAGTCCTGAAGTGGTGGAGGTTGGTAGAATGACAACATTTAAAAGTCATCTGGATGGGGATATGAATAGGAAGGATTTACAGGAATGTGGGCCAACTGCTGCCAAATGGGACTAGATTAGGTTGGGATATCTGGTCGGTGTGGACGAGTAGGACCGAAGGATCTGTTTCTGTGCTGTACACCTCTATGACTCTAATTGTGATGACTCATTCCTAACAGTTCTTTTACAATGATGTCCTTTTACAAAGATTATTAATCATTCCTTTGCATTACTGATATTAGAATGCAAGAGAGTGAGAACACATGCGAGAGGTAACGTAGCAGGCTTTGATTCCCATAGAACTTTTAACAATGAGCAAAACAGATATGAATTCTCCACTTTTATCTTTGAGATAAAACCGTTAAGCCAGATTTTGCTGTCCAAATAACAATGAACCTAGTACCAGCCATTAGTCTCTATCTACAATGATTCAACTTCAGTGAGAGCAGATGCCACGTTACAGGTGGAAAGTTGCTAGTAGATTTGTATTTTATAAAAGTGTCAGAAAAACATAGATCTGGCACATCTGTGGACAGAGAGAAACAATCTTGACATTAAGTCCATTATGTCTTTGCTTCTCTGCATTCCAAAGAGTCATACTTGACTCAAAACATTAATTGTTTCTTGTTGGTCTTGCTGAGATGCTCTCCAGCATCTGCAGTTTTTCGCTTTTGCTGATTTCCATTGTTAGGTGTGAAAAAGTCATCTTCCTCTATCTCTCACTTATGAATGCAACAAAAGGCATAAGGTTTGTGTATTTCCATGGTATAATTACAGTAAACTCACAAGAGAAAATTAAGTTTTCTAATTAAAGGTTTAGTAGGCGTTTAATGAAATGAAAAAATATTCATTATTGCTGGTCAAATCCTCTAACAAAATTGAGTGTGAAATTTAAGTTTCTATCTCTGGAGATTTAAGATATTTTTAAATTAAAATATAAAGAAAAAAAACTTTATTTCTGTACCAGATTTGCAAATCAATTCGCTTCCTATATACACAGTCATAGAGATGTACAGTACGGAAACAGACCCTTCGGTCCAATTCGTCCATGCCGACCAGATATCTGAACCCAATCCAGTCCCACCTGCCAGCACCCGGTCGATATCCCTCCAAACCCTTCCTATTCATATACCCATCCAGATGCCTCTTAAATGTTGCAATTGTACTAGCCTCCACCACATCTTCTGGCAGTTCATCCCACACACGTACCACGTTCTGTGTGAAAATGTTGCCCCTTAGGTCCCTTTTATATCTTTCCCCTCTCTATGCGCTGTAGTTCTGGATTCCCCTACCCAAAGAAAATACTTTGTTTATTTATCCTATCAAAGCCCCTCATAATTTTGTAAACCTCCATAAAGGTCACCCCTCAGCCTCCGATGCTCCAGGGAAAACAGCCCCAGCCTGTTCAACCTTTCCCTATAGCTCAAATCCTCCAACCCTGGCAACATCCTTGTAAATCTTTTCTGAACCTTTTCAAGTTTCACAACATCTTTCCGATAGGAAGGAGACCAGAACTGCACGCAATATTCCAACAGTGGCCTAACCGATATCCTGTACAGCTGCAATATGACCTCCCAACTCCTGTACTCAATACTCTGACCAATAAAGGAGAGCATACCAACCACCTTCTTCACTATCTTCAAGATGTCACCATCTATTTCCCTACATTCTAGATCTTCCATGTCCTTTTCCACAGTAAATACTGATGCAAAATACTCGTTAAGTATCTTCCCCATCTCCTGCAGCTCCACTCAAAGGCTGCCTTGCTGATCTTTTGAGGGGAGAAGGTGAGGGCTGTAGATGCTGGAGATCAGAGCTGAAAATGTGTTGCTGGAAAAGCGGAGGAGGTCAGGCAGCATTCAATGAACAGGAGAATCGACGTTTCGGGCATAAGCCCTTCTTCAGAAATGAAGAAGGGCTTATGCCCGAAACGTCGATTCTCCTGTTCCTTGGATGCTGCCTGACCTGCTGCGCTTTTCCAGCAACACATTTTCAGCTCTGATCTTTTGAGGGGCCCTATTCTCTCCCTAGTTACCCATTCGTCCTTAATGTATTTGCAAAAACCCTTTGGATTCTCCTTAATTCTATGTGCCAAAGCTACGTCATGTCCCCTTTTTGCTCTCCTGATTTTTCTCTTAAGTATTCTCCTACTGCCTTTATACTCTAAGGATTCACACGATCTACCCTGTCAACACCTGACATATGCTTCTTTCTTTCTCTTAACCAAAATCTCAATTTCTTTAGTAATCCAGCATTCCCTATACCTACCAGCCTTTCTTTCCACCCTAACAGGAACATATTTTCTCGGGACTCTCATTTCTGAAGGCTTCCCAATTTCTAGCCGTCCCTTTTCCTGTGAACATCTGCACCCAATCAGCTTTTGAAAATTCTTGCGTTATAACATCAAAATTGGCCTTTCTCCAATTTAGATCTGGTTTACCCTTTTCCATCACTATTTTAAAACTAATAGAATTATGGTCGCTGGCCCCAAAGTGCTTCCCCACTGACACCTAAGTCACCTGCCCTACCTTATTTCCCAAGAGTAGGTCAAGTTTTGCACCTGCTCTAGTGGGTACATCCACATACTAAAATCAGAAAATTTTCTTATACACACTTAACAAATTCCTCTCATCTAAACCCTTAACACTATGGCAGTCCCAGTCTATGTTTGGAAAGTTAAAATCCCCAGCATAACCATCTTATTATTCTTACAGATAACGGAGATCTCCTTACAAATTTGCTTCTCAATTTCCCTCTGACTATTAGGGTGTCTACAATTCGATCCTAATAAGGTGATCATCCATTTTTTATTTCTCAGTTCCACCCAAACCACTTCCCTAGATGTATTTCCAGGAATATCCTCCCTCAGTACAGCTGTAATGCTATCCCTTATCAAAAACACCACTCCCCCTCCTCTCTTGCCTCCCTTTCTGTCCTTCCTGTGGCATTTGTATCCTGGAACATTAAGCTGCGAGCACTGTCAATCCCTGAGCCATATTCACTCATTTAAATCCTCCCAAGCAGCTCTAGCAACCGAACATTATTGCTTCTCAGTTCTATTAATTTGACAATTCAATCTGATTAGTTGAGGAGACTAGAACTGCTTTAGCCCTCACTCCCAGGACGCCTTACAGCTTTATTAATTCACACTTACAGCAGCTTGCCAAACAGAAAATGTTAAAATGTAAAATATATGAACTAGTCTTAATGGGCAGAAGATGCTGTTAAATCTGGTCCAATATCTGTGACAATGCAGCATTACTTCAATGCCAACAGAATTTTTGGTCAAGCCATTGACTTGGAGCCAAGCATGCTACAGCATGTTATTTAAATATAAAGGGGAAAGACTGAATTGAGGATTTAGAAAACTAAAATCGAAATCATCCTTGAAAGTTGTCACCCAGGTTGATAGGGTTGTTAAGAAGGCATATGGTGTGTTAGTTTTTATTGGTAGAGGGCTTGAGTTTCAGAGCCATGAAGTCATATTGCAGCTATACAAAAGTCCGGTGCAGGTGCACCTGTGAGTATTGCATACAGTCCTGGCCACAGCAATATAGGAGGGATGTGGAAGCTTTGGAAAGGATTGAGAAGAGATTTATTAGGATGTTGCCTGGTGTGGAGGCAAGATCTTATGAGGAAAGGCTGAGGGACTCGAAGCTGTTATCGTTAGAGAGAAGGAAGTTGAGAGGTGACTTAATTGAGACATATAAGATAATCAGAGGATTAGATAGGGTGGACAGTGAGAGCCTTTTTCCTCAGATGGAGATTGTTAGCACGAGGGGACATAACTTTAAATTGAGGGATGATAGATATAGGACAGATGTCAGAGGTGGTTTCTTTACTCAAAGTGTTGCAGAGACGTGGAACACACTGCCTGCAACAGTAGTAGACTCACCAACTTTAAGGGGATTTGAGTGGTTATTGGATAAACGTATGGATGAAAATGGAATAGTGTAGGATAGATAGGCTTCAGATTGTTTCGACACATCAATGCAACCGATGGCCAAAGGGCCTGTACTGCACTGTAATGTTCTATGGTCTATGTAAAATAAGTTGCATCCATATAGTACATTCATTGTTGCAAAATATTCCAAATTGTTTCATGAGAATGTTATCAAACTTACATGACACCAAGTCACTTATGGAGATATTAAGATGTGATACAAAAATAAACGCATATTCAAAAAGATAGATTTTGAGTACATCTTAAAGGAAGAGAAGTGCAGAGGCTTAGTGAATACAGTGTACTTTTTAGGGCAAAGATGGCTAAAGACTTGGCCATTAATGCAATAGCACAAAAATTCAGGGATGCACAAGAGGCTAGATTTGGAATAGCAGAGATCTTGGAGGGATGTGGGGCTAGATGGAGTTACAGAGATCGGGAGGAGCAAGAGCTTGAAGGAATCTGAAAACAATGATTAGAATTTTAAATCAAGGCACTGCCAGACTGTACTGAAGTAAATTTGCAAATATTCCTGTATTGATCCAAAACACCATAAGCTAGGAATCCTCAAATTTACTCCTTCCTGGCTTTTCTTCCTGTATTCCCTACAATATTCAAGTGCAGCATTTGGCTTGCTCTTAGCTCTACTAGCTCATCATGCCCAGCTTCGCAATACTTTATGAAAATATAGAACAATTGCCCTGGTCTGTAAAATGCTTTCATGATCTCACAGCAGCCAACCTTCTAGGATGATACATTCCTGATTCCAGCCTCCTGTGTAACTGCATCTTGTTTTGCTCTATCATGGGTGGTTGTATTGGGTCATCTCGGTTTTAGTATTTTGAATTCCTTCCGTAAAGGTTCTCTTGTTTTGTTAACAATTGTAAATTCGTTCTGAAACACAATGCTTTCAAATTTTTGCTTTTATGTAACTTCTGTGCTTTTGCAAAAACATAGGCAAGGCAAGGCAAGGCAATGATAATAGCTATACAAGACAGGATTTGGACAACCTAGGTAGAACACAAACAAAAGTGGTCAATGCTTACTACTTAAGTGTATAAAATTCTAAAGTGTATTTTTCAGTAACAAACTTAATTTAAGGTGATTGCTTTTTAACAGAAAAATCATACAAATACTTTATATTTACGTGATATACTTGTGTACCAGTGATTTGTGGAGCCTGAACTTAAAGGTCTGAGGTTTTCATTGCAATTGAGAAACCCATTTTCTGCTCATTATTTTTATTAAAACGCAACACTAAGATTGTAGTAATATCATTTGAGATAGATACGCTGTAACACTCCGAACAACTGTTAGCATTTTTAAAAATTTCAAGTATCAGTTTGAAAGGAAGATGAAAATAAAAGCTTTCTCTTCCTGGAGTTTAGTTAGTGTGCTTTGTGCTCTCCAGCATTTCTGCCCGAGCAAATAAAAGGTACTAATTACACCACCGGGAAAAACTAAAACTGCTCCCTTCGGTCCAGCTGATAGGTTAATACAGACTATTCACAACTACATCAGTCCAACTTGAACTTCCAAAGGAAAAAATGAGGTAGTGGCAGCATGTGAGACAGGAAACAATGCTGAATAGTTAGTTTTTTGATTTGGAAATAGAGTAACAGCGAGGTTCCCCAGGGCTTGCAACTGGGATCATAGCTTATTGTAATACACACTATTGGCTTGGACTTCAGGCGGGATCTTGGGTTTTCAAACAGAGATTACAATGAGACAGTTGTGATGAACCTTTATAAAACATAGGTTTGGACTCAACTGGAGCACCGTGTGTGATTATAGGCAATGCACTTTAGATATGAAGGCATTAGCAAACATGCAGAAAAGGCTTATAAGAATAAAGGACTGACGTTCCATGACTGGAGAAGCTGGGGTCATTCTTCTTTAAGTGAAAAGGAGGGGAGATTTCAGAACAGCATGAAAAATCATGAGGGACTGAGAAAACAGAGAGAAACTATTTCCTTTGGCAGAAGGAACAGGAACCAGAGGACACGAGATAATGTTTTTTTTAAAAAAGCCAATAGCAACATGCAGAAAAACCTTTTTATTGCAGTGAATGGTTTGGACCTGGAATACACAGCCCGATATTGTAGTGGCGACATATTCAGTTGAGGCTCTCAAAAGGAAATTGGATAAGCACCTGAAAAGCAAAGACCTGGAGAGCTTTAAGGTGGCTAAGTTCGACTCACTGAGTTGTTTTCACGAAGTCCAGAAAATGAAGCCTGAATTGCAATCAATCATACTATGTTCCTATGACCTCATATCCACCTTCACAAAAGGAAGTCCTCTTTTCCTGTCTGGCTAAAGAAACAGCCTCAGTGCATCGACTCGTAGTGTGTTACTGACCACAACCAAGCCCACTCAAAATATATTAAGATAGGCTAGACTCTAACTTCTTCTTATTTTTAATGTAAGGCATTGTGTTCTAGATCCAATTCCATTGCTCAAACTACCGGACTTGAAACAAAGTACACTTTATTCATACACTAAAATACAGAAAATAAAAATAAAATAAAACAATTATCCCATTGTCAAATACAATAAAACGCAAACTTGTGCAAAAACAATGATATTTGACCATGTCAAACCAGCACTCCTTTTGTTTCACTCACTCAAGTATGAAACCATTCCCAATTTCAAGACAACGCACATTGCACAATTAAACTCACTCATTTTAGACTATGCATGCTGCAAAGAATAATGCTCAAGATCCCGACTAGGTAGTACTTTCAGATAAAGTTGCTTTGTAGTTAAACTTGTAGATTGTAACTTGTAACTTGCTGGGGCAGCCCATGGCCAGAGGTGGTACAAGATGGCTGCCTGTGGATTTTTAGTTAGTATATGTTGCCCAGATTGGAGGATTTGAGCTATAGCGAGAGGTTGAATAGGCTGGAGCGGTTTTCCCTGGAGCATCAGAGGCTGAGGGGTGACCTTATAGAGGTTTATAAAATCATGAGGGCATGGATAGGATAAATAGACAAAGTCTTTTCTCTGGGGTGGGGGAGTCCAGAACTAGAGGGCATAGGTTTAGGGTGAGAGGGAAAAGATATAAAAGAGACCTAAGGGGCAACCTTTTCACGCAGAGGGCAGTACGTGTATGGAATGAGTGGCCAGAGGAAGTGGTGGAGGCTGGTACAATTGCAACATTTAAAAGGCATTTGGATGGGTATATGACTAGGAAGGGTTTGGAGGGATATGGGCCAGGTGCTGGCAGGTGGGACTAGATTGTGTTGAGATATCTGGTCGGCATGGACGAGCTGGACCGAAGGGTCTGTTTCCATGCTGTATGACTCTACATAGCAGAAAAGATTTTTAGCAGCAGTAACAGAATTAGCTTGCTGAGTTCAGAATTAATGTGAGATCATAAGTTAGGATAACAATAGCTTTGAGAATAAGATAAACTCAAAGTAACAGGGTCCAGGCAGAACAAAGAATCTTACAAATTAATATAGAGAGTTCTGTATGAACCCACAGCTGCAGATGTCTGTAAGAGGTAGTCTGATAAGACATATCTGGGAACAAACAGCCTGAGGTTTGTAGTTTAGCAAGAATTAAAAGAAAAGTATGATCAATGATAACAGACAATTGGTAAGGTAAAAGGACAACAAGATTATACCTTGTAAAACCTTTAGGATTTCAGAAAAGCTTGCTAAACAGTGAAAGTGAGTGAGTTCACACTTATTAATGGAATTTGAATAGATGTTATCATATTAAGTAAAAATGAGTGTGGAACTATTAACAGTTGGGCTCAGAAATTTAATCTTAGAAGGAGCCCTCTTAAAACACATTGACAGTATGTGAATAGAAGGAGTTATCATTATCGTTGCATCTAAAATATAGAGGGGTATCATTTATCTGACCTTCCAAGGTCAGGTGGGACAGAAACTACTCAGAACTTGTTAGCTAAAGAATTCTAACATTCGGTGTAGCTACATAACTTTATACATAATTAACTTTACATTGCAAATTATATAGCAATTAGTAGGAATCCCCTGTGATTAGGATAGTAGGAAATAGAAGATGAGCAACAGAATTTGATCAGGATAGCAATGAATAAAAGAATTCAAACAGTCCTTAGAGATGAGCAAGTCTGGAATTGGCTGCGACAGGGTATAGCTGTTACCAGTGGAATGCACATTAATGAAATACATTGTAAGATCTCAAGGACTGATGATAACAATGTCTAGTAAACATCAAAGATAGAGAGTTTTGAAAAGATTTGTAGCTCAGGTGGAGGTTCCGGATGGGAGTTTGCTCGCTGAGCTGGAAGATTCGGTTTCTGACGTTTCATCACCATACTAGGCAACATCATCAGTGAGCCTCCGGTGAAGCACTGGTGTTATGTCCCACTTTCTATTTATGTGTTTAGGTTACTTTGGTTTAGTGATGTCATCTCCAGTTCTTTTTCTCAGAGGGTAGTAAATGGGATCCAAGTCGATGTATTTATTGATAGAGCTCCAGTTGGAATGCCATGCTTCTAGGAATTCTCATGCATGTCGGTTTGGCTTGTCCTAGGATGGATGTGTTATCCCAGTCAAAGTGGTGTCCTTACTTGTCTGTATGTAAGGATTCTAGTGATAATGGGTCATGTCTTTTGTGGCTAGTTGATGTTCATGTATCCTGGGAGCTAGTTTTCTGCCTGTCCAATGTAGTTTTTGTTACAGTCCTTGCAAGGTATTTTGTCTGTATCGGGTCTTTTCAATTCATTAGCTGCTGTTTTAGTGTGTTGGTGGGTTTGTGGGCTACCATGATGCCAAGAGGTCTGAGTAATCTAGCAGAAGTTTCAGAGATGTCTGTGATATAGGTGAGAGTGGCTAAGGTTTCTGGGTGCGTAAACAGAAGTTTCAGAGATGTCTGTGATATAGGTGAGAGTGGCTAAGGTTTCTGGGTGCGTAAACACACAAGTAGAAAGCGGAACATAACACCAGCACTTCACCAGAGGTTCACTTATGATGGTACCTAGTATGGTGATGAATCTTCTAAAACTGAACCTTCCAGCTCAACGAGCAAACTCATACCCAAAGCATCAAAGATCATGGAGGGCCTAGGGCTGTCCATCACTGATCAGGTGTTTTATAGGATTCGATGGATAGATTGGGGGATGGAACAATAACATCAATGTTGCACATAATTATTGTCATAAAATTGTCTGAAAATACCACATTCAGATGGAGAAAACAGAATGTCGCTTACCTTCCCTCCGATCTGAGCCATATTTAAGTGGGCAACTGGGCTCCACCTGTGGAGCAGTCTCTGGCCTCTTCCACACGTGTGGTAAAACTCTAAATAAAGGTCACTTGTACCGCTGAACTCAGAACTGGACATTCTCTGATATCTCTCCCCAACACAACAGAAATAAAAACAAAATGGAGAAGTCCAACAGATTTGGTGGCATCTGTTTCTCTCTCCATAGATGCTACAAGAAACCTGATGATTTCTCCAGCAGTCTGATTTTACTTTATTCTGGCATCTGCAAGATTTTGCTTTTAATTTGAGATTATAACTGATCCTGTCAGAGTATCATTGACCAATATGTTAGCCATATGTTGCAAATAGGGTTTCCAAATGTAGTAAAATTTTACCATTTGTAGAGTAGGGGTGGACAAAGTTAAAAATTACACAACACCAGTCTATAGTCCAACAGGTTTATTTGGAGGCACTACCTTGCGAAGTACAGCTTCTTCATCAAGTGGTTGTGGAGCAGAATCTTGAGACACAGGATTTATAGCAACAGGATTGCAGTGTCACGGAATGTACATCTTTACCTCCCCTTCCCCACACCTCTCCCCAAATCCAATCCTCCATCCCATCCCCAGTCCACCACCCTCGCACAACTACTTTCCCCCATCTTGAATTAGGCACAACCTTCACCCCACCAGCCTCCACATCCAATGTATCATCCTCAAACACTTATGCCATCTTGAATTAGGCACAACCACCCAGAACATCTTCCTTTCTCCACCTCCCTCTGCCTTCCACAAGGATCGTTCACTTTGCCACTCCTTGGTTTGCACCACACACCCCACCAACCCTTCCAACTCCCCCGGCACCTTTCCCTGTAACCAAAAAAGATACACCTGCCCTTCCACCACCTCCCTCACCTCCATCCAGGACCCCAAACAGTCCTTCCAGGTGAAACACAGGTTCACCTGCATCGCCTCCAACCTAGCCTACTGCATCAGGAGCACTCTACATCGGTGAGACCAAACGTAGGCTTGGTGACCTTTCCACCGAGCATCGTCACCAGGCCCTGAACAGCCAGCCTGATCTCCCGGTCATTGGCCATTTCAACTTCCTCTCTGATATGTCCACCCTCTGCTTCCTCCATTGCCACAGTGAGTCAGACTGCTAATTGGAGGAACATCACCTCACCTTCCGCTTGGGCAGTCTATAGCCCAGAGGACTCAACAGTGAAATTGAAGTACTCAAATAACCTTTCAACCCATCCCCCAGCTTCCTTTCCAGTCCTGGCTCCTCCTTTCATTCCACCTCCCATGCTTCACTACTCTCCACACCCAACCTCATGCCATATCCAGCCTTTACTCTCCTCCCCACCTCCTTGACCAGACCATAGCTGTCCATCTTCCTTCCCACCTATCCGCTCCACAGTTCCTACAAACCTATCACAATAACTCCCTACCTGCATCCACCTATCGCTATCCCACTTACCTTTCCCATAGACCCACTCCCCTCCCTCTATTTCTGAGCTCCCTTCCCCCTCCCTAATCCTGATCAAGGGTCTTGACCCGAAATATCAACTGCTCCATGTCCTGATGCTGCCTGGCTTGCTATGTTCTTCCAACCTCTTGTTTGTCTACTCTGGATTCCAGAACCTGCAGGTTTTTTTTGTCTCTGTTCAGCTTATTCAGCTGCTTTTAAAATCTCAAAGCAAATCAGATTCATTTGAGCATCCTCACCCTCATATTTCCCCTTCGAATCCTCCCACTTCGATCAGACCAGAGGGGTAGCCACAGGCAACCGCATGGGCCCCAGCTATGCCTGCCTCTTCGTAGGGCACATGGGACAGTCCATCTTCCGTAGTTACAAGGCACCATTCTCCAACTTTACCTCCGCTACATCGATGACTGTATCAGCGCCACCTTGTGTTTCCATGAGGAGGCTGAACAGTTCATCAGCTTCACCAACACATTCCACTCTGACCTCAAGTTCACATGGACCATCTCCGGCAATCCTTCACCTTCCTGGACATCCCTGTCTCCATCTCTGGCGACTGAGTCAGCACTGACATCTGTTTCAAACCCACTGACTCCCAGAGCTACCTTAACTACACCTCCTCCCACCCTCTTTGCTGTAAAAACACGATCCCTTACTCCCAATTCTTCTGCTGTATCTGCTCCCCGAAGGAGCAATTACACTCCAGAACATCCCATAAGCCCGCCTATTTCAAGGACTGCAATTTCCTCTCCCTCATGATCAACAATACCCTCCACTTCCTGCACCACTGCCCTTGACCCCACCCCTCCAACCGCAACAAGGATAGAATACTCGGTCCTCACCTTCCACCTCACTATTCTTTGAATACAGCGTATTATCCTCCATCATTTCCACCACCTATCCTCAGATTCCACCACCACCCCTATTTGTGCTCCGCAGAGACCATTCCCTCCACAACTTCCTTGTTAGGTCAATGCCCCCACCAACCCACCCTCCACACCCTGTACCTTCCCCTGCTGCCATGACATGTAAAACCTGCATCCACACGTCTCCCTTCACCTCCATCCAAGACCCCAAAGGATCTTTTCACATCCAGCAGAGATTTTCCTGCACATCCACCCACATCATCTACTGCGTCCTTCACTCTCAAAATGGTTTCATCTACATTGGGAAGATAAGACACCAACTCACAGAGTGTTTCAGGGAACATCTCTGGGACACATGCACCAAACAACCCCCCCTGGTCCTGTGGCTGACCACTTCAACCCCATCTCCCAATCCAAAGACATGCAAATTCTGGACCTCGTCCACCATTAAATCAAAGCCAACCGCCAACTGGAGGAAGAACACCTCATCTTAAGCCTCGGGACACTTTGACCACACAACATCGACTTCACTAGTTTCCAAATCTCCCCTCTCCCCACCTCATTCCAGATCCAACCCTCCAACTCAGCACTGCCTTTTTGATCTGCCCTACCTGTCCATCTACCTTCCCACTACCTATCCAGCCCCACCCAATTTGCATCCAAGGTCTATTTGTTCAGAAACACTCCCCAGGATGGTACCATTAAATGTACCAGTCCTGCCCTGATATGCCTTTCCAAAATGCAGCACCTTGCATTCATTTAAATTAAACTCCACCTGCCACTCCTCAGCCCATTGGCTCATCTGATCAAGATCCCATTGTAATCGGAGGTAATCTTCACAGCTGTCCACAACACCTCCAATTTTGGTGTCATCTGCAAACTTACTAACTATACCTCCTTATGTTCATATCCAAATCATTTATATAAATGATGAAAAGCCATGGAGCCAGCACCAATCCTTGTAGCATACCATTAATCACAGGCCCCGATCTGAAAATCAATTCCTCCATCACTACGCTGTCTTCTGCCTTTGAGCTGTTTCTGTATACAAATAGTTAGCTCTTCCTGTATTCCATTTGATCTAATGTTGATAACCAGTCTACCTTGAGGAACCTTGTTGAATGCCTTACTGAAGTCCATATTGATCACATCCACTGCTCTTCCCTCATCAATCCTCTTCATTGAGTTTTTTGAAGAATTAATCAAGTTAACGAGGCATGATTTCCCACACACAAAGCCATGTTGACTATCCCCATCATTCCTTGCCTTTCCAAATACATGTAAATCCTGTCCCTCAGGATTCCCTCCAATAACTTGCTCAGTACCGATGTCAGGCTCACTGGTCTATAGTTCCCTGGCTTATGCTCACTACCCTTCTTAAATAGTGGCACATTAGCAGAACTCCAGTCTTCCAGCACTTCACCTGTGACTATCGATGATACAAATATGTCAGCAAGGGTCCCAGCAATCACTTCCCTAGCTTTCCACAGAATTCTAGGGTATACCTGATCAGGTCCTGGGGAATTTATCCACCTTTATGCATCTTAAGACATCCAGCACCTGTAATATCAACATTTTTCAAAATGTCACCATCTATTTCCCCACATTCTATATCTTCAATGTCTTTCTCCACAGCAAACATTGATGCATAATACTAGTTTAGTATCGCCCCCACCTCCTGCAGTTTCACAAATAGGGCTGTCTTGCTGATCGTTGAGGGGCACTATTTTGTCCCTAGTTACCTTAACATATTTATAAAATCCCTTCAGATTCTCCTTAACCCTATTTGACCAAAGCTATTTCATATCCGCTTTTTTGCCCTCCTGACTGCCTTTATACTCTAACCATTCACTCCATCTCAGCTGTGTACACCCGACATATACTTCCTTCTTTTTCTTGACCAAAACCTCAATTTCTCTAGTCATCCAACACTCCCTGCACCTACCAGCCTCACGTTTCACCCTAACAGGAACATACTGTCTCTGGACTCTCGTTATCTCATTTTTGAAGGCATCCCATTTTCCAGCCGTCCCTTTACCTGCACACATCCATCCCCAATCAATATTGAAGGTTCTTGCCTAATACCATCAAAATTGGCCTTCCTCCAATTCAGAAGTTTAAGTTTTCAATCTGGTCTGGCCTTTTCCATCACTACTTTAAAATTAATAGAATTATGAACGGTCTGCCACTCACATCTCAATCACTTGGCCTGCCTAATTTCCCAAGATCAGGTCAAGTTTGCATCTTTTCTAGGAGGTACATCCACATACTGAATCAGAAAATTTCTTGTACACACTTAAATTCCTCCTCATCTAAACCCTTAACACAATGGCAGTCCCAGCGTATGTTTGGAAAGTTAAAATTCCCTACCACAACCACCCTACCATTCTTACAGATAACGAGATCTCCTTACAAATGTGTTTCTCAATTTCCTGATAGTAGAATCCAATAAGGTGATCATCCCTTTCTAATTTTTCATTTCCATCCAAATGACTTTCTTGGACGTATTCCCAGGAATATCCTCGCTAAGTACACCCTTAATGTTATGCCTTATCAAAAATGTCACTTCCCCTTGTCACTTCCCCTTGTCTCTTGCCCCCCCCTTTCTATCCTTGCTAATGAACTTGTATCCTGTAACATTAAGCTGCTAGCCCTGCCCATCCCTGAGCCACATCTCTGTAATTGCTAGGATATCTCAGTCCCATATTCCTCAACATGCCTGGAGTTCATCTGCCTTCCCCATTAGGCCTCTTGCATTGAAGTAAGTGTAGTTCAATTTATCAGTCCTACCTCATTCTCTGCTTTGTTCCCGTCTGCCCTGACTGTTTAACTTGCCCCTCTTCCTAATTGTACCAGTCTCAGATTCATCTCTCTTTGGGTCTCACACCCCCACCTTATTAGTTTAAATCCTCCTGAGCAGCTCTAGCAAATCTCCCTGCCACTACATTAGTTCCTTTCCAATTCAAGTGCAATCTGTCCTTGTTACACAAGTGACTTCTACCTTAGGAGAGATTCCACTGATCCAATAATGTGAATCTTTCTCCCCTGCACCAGCTCCTCACCCACATTTATCCGCTACAGCCTCCTATTCCCACCCTCACTAGTTCAGAGAAATCCAGTTATTACTACCCTCGAGGACCTCCTTTTTAAAATTCTGCCTAACTCCCTGTACTCTCCCTTCAGTATCTCATCAATTTCCCGATGTTGTTAGCTCCACTGTTTGCGTTTCCTTACAACCAATTTAATAGCAGAAGTTTCAAAGCGTATTACTTGCTTCCTCAGACACAATTTGCAGCTTATTGAGCAACCTAGTGTTAAAGAGGAAAGGAATTGATTTCATAAGGCTCCTGGATGTAAGAAACACTGTAGTCAAACTAATTATTTTTTACTCCAGTTTGGGAATTTGTCAAGGACAGTATATTTGAGTCATAATGGGGGGAGATGGGGATGAAAGAGGGTAGGCGGAGGAGGTTAAGGGTTGCAGGTTGGAATGTATTGGAGAGGAGAGCGGTCGGGTTGAGGGAGCCACTGCTCCTGTTCGTGCTGCAGCTGCTGCGACATGAGTTCCCGCGCGGGCCGGGGCCGCCGCCGCAGCTGAGGGTTTACCTGCGCCGTCAGACCTTGTTCCTCATCGTCCTGGCCGCTCAGAACTCTCCGCAGCTTCTCCATCGATTTTCACCGGAGGAAAAACACCAAGAAACGAAACTTCACCGAAGTGCTTACACCACAACAACCGCAGCGATCGCCGGAAAACAGCAGAGCCACTATTAAAACTATCCCCCGAGCTGCCGTCTTTCACAGCCCGGACAGGTTAAAATGTAACACAGGAAGTTGGGTGAACTGGTTACCATGGAAACCGAAGAACCAGAGTCAGATTCCAGAATGATATGATGCGGTTTGAAGCGCAGAGACTGGGAAACAAATAATTTGGTGAAACATGAGAAATATAGATAGCAATATTGAAGGCCAAATGGCCTTGAACCTGCTCAGCTCTTCAACACGATCAAGACTGAAACGTCTTCAAGTGTACTCTTCGACACAAATATCTAAATATCTGTTAAATATCTAAATAACGTGAACTTTGATTTCTCTCCATAGATGCTGTCAGACCTGCTGACTTGTTTTTTTTTCCCCAGCGATTTCTGCTATTTGTTTCTGAATATCCCTCGATGCGCATCCAACTCAAACACATATCCATTTCAATATTGAAATATACTGAACCACAGAACAGCCAATCCTTCTGTAAAGTGTAGAACTCCAATGATTCACGGCCGCTTAGTCATAGAGTCATAGAGATGTACAGCTTGGAAACAGACCCTTCAGTCCAACCCGTCCATGCCGACCAGATATCCCAACCCAATCTAGTCCCACCTGCCAGCACGCGGCCCATATCCCTCCAAACCCTTCCTATTCATATACCCTTCCAAATGCCTCTTAAATGTTGTAATTGTACCAGCCTCCACCACTTCCTCTGGCAGCTCATTCCATATCCATACCACCTCTGTGTGAAAAAGTTGCCCCTTAGGTCTCTTTTATATCTTTCCCCTCTCACCCTAAACCTATGCCCTCAAGTTCTGGACTCCCCCCATGCCGGGAAAAGACTTTGCCTATTTACCCTATCCATGCCCCTCATAATTTTGTAAACCTCGATAAGGTCACCCCTCAGCCTCCGACACTCCAGGAAAAACAGCCCCAGCCTGTTCAGCCTCTCCCGATAGCTCAAATCCTCCAACCTGGCAACATCCTTATAAATCTTTTCTGAACCCTTTCAAGTTTCACAACATCTTTCCATTAGGAAGGAGACCAGAATTGCACGCAATATTCCAGCAGTGGCTTAACCAATGTCCTGTACAGCTGCAACATGATCATCCAACTCCTGTACTCAATACTCTGACCAATAAAGGAAAGCATACCAAACACCTTTTTCACTATCCTATCTACCTGCGACTCCACTTTCAAGGAGCTATGAACCTGCACTCCAAGGTCTCTTTGTTCAGCAATACTCCCTAGGACCTTACCATTAAGTGTATAAGTCCTGCTAAGATTTGCTTTCCCAAAATGCAGCACTTCGCATTATCTGAATTAAACTCCATCTGCTACTTCTCAGCCCATTGGCCCATCTGGTCAAGATCCTGTTGTAATCTGAGGTAACCTTCTTTGCTGTCCATTACATCTCCAATTTTTGGTGTCATCTGCAAACTTACTAACTATACCTCTTATGCCTGCATCCAAATCATTTATGTAAATGACAAAATGTAGAGGACCCAGCTCCGATCCTTGTGACACTCCACTGGTCACAGGCCTCCAGTCTGAAAAACAACTCTCCACCACCACCCTCTGTCTTCTTCCTTTGAGCCAGTTCTGTATCCACATAGCTAGTTCTCTCTGTATTCCATGAGATCTAATCTTGCTAAGCAGTCTTCCATGGGGAACCTTGACGAATGCCTTACTGAAGTCCATATAGATCACATCTACCGCTCTGCCCTCATCAATCCTTTTGTTACTTCTTCAAAACATTCAGTCAAGTTTGTGAGACATGATTTCCCACGCACAATGCAATGTTGACTATCCCTAATCAGTCCTTGTCTTTCCAAATACATGTACATCCTGTCCCTCAGGAGTCCCTCCAACAACTTGCCCATCACCAAGGTCAGGCTCACTGGTCTATAGTTCCCTGGCTTGACCTTACTACCCTATTCAAACAGTGACACCACGTTTGCCAACCTCCAGTCTTCCGGCACCTCACCTGTGACTATCAATGACACAAATATCTCAGCAAGAGGCCCAGCAATCACTTCTCTAGCTTCTCACAGAGTTCTCGGGTACACCTGATCAAGTCCTGGGGATTTATCCACCTTTATGCATTTCAAGATATCCAGCACTTCCTCCTCTGTAATCTGGACATTTTGCAAGATGTCACCATCTATTTCCCTACAGTTTATATCTTCCATATCCTTTTCCACAGTAAATACTGATGCAAAATACTGATTTAGTATCTCTCCCATTTTCTGTGGCTCCATACAAATGCCACCTTGCTGATCATTGAGGGGCCCTATTCTCTCCCTAGTTACCCTTTTGTCCTTAATGTATTAATAAAAACCCTTTGGATTCTCCTTAATTCTATTTGCCAAAGCCATCTCATGTCCCCTTTCGCCCTCCTGATTTCCATCTTAAGTATAATCCTACTTCCTTTATACTTTTCTAAGGATTCACTCGATCTATCCTTTCTATCCCTGATGTATGATTCCTTCTTTTTCTTAACTAAACCCTCAATTTCTTTCGCCATCCAGCATTCCCTATATCTACCAGCCTTTCCTTTCACCCTGACAGGAATATACTTTCTCTGGATTCTCGTTATCTAATTTCTGAAGGCTTCCCATTTTCCAGCCGTCCCTTTACCTGCGAACATATGCCCCCAATCATCTTTCGAAAGTTCTTGCCTAATACCGTCAAAATTGCCTTTCTCCAATTTAGAACTTCAACTTTTAGACCTGGTCTATCCTTTTCCATCACTATTTTTAAATCTAATAAAATTATGGCCGCTGTCCCCAAAGTGCTCTCCCACTGACACCTCAGTCACCTGCCCTGCCTTATTTCCCAAGAGTAGGTCAAGATTTGCACCTTCTCTAGTAGGTACATCCACATACTGAATCAGAAAACTGTCCTGTACGCACTTAACAAATTCCTTTCCATCTAAACCTTTACCACTATGGCGGTTCCAGTCTATGTCTGGAAAGTTAAAATCTCCCACCATGATCACCCTATTATTCTTACAGATAGCTGAGATCTTCTTACAAGTTTGTTTCTCAATTTTCCTCCAACTATTAGGGGGTCTATACTACAATCCCAATAAGGTGATCATCCCTTTCTTATTTCTCAGTTCCACCCAAATAACTTCCCTGGATGCATTTCCAGGAATATCCTCCCTCAGCACAGCTCTAATGCTATCCCTTATCAAAAATGCCACTCCCCCTCCTGTCTTGCCTCGCCTTCTATCCTTCCTGTAGCATTTGTATCCTGGAAGATTAAGCTGCCAGTCCTGCCCATCCCTGAGCCATGTTTCTGTAATTGCTATGATATCCCAGTCCGACATTCCTAACCATGCCTTGAGTTCATCTGCCTTCACTGTTAGGCCTCTTGCATAAAAATAAATGCAGTTTAATTTATTAGTCCTACCTTGTCCCTGCTTGTCCTGACTGTTTGACTCGCTTCTGTTCTCAACTGTATGAATCTCAGATTGATCTCTTTCCTTACTATCTCCCTGGGTCCCACTCACCCACCTTACTAGTTTAAATCCTCCTGAGCAGCTGTAGAAAATGTCCCTGCCAGTACACTAGTCCCCTTCCAATTTAGGTGCAATCTGTCCTTCTTGTACAGGTCACTTTTATTACCCCAAAAGAGATTCCAATGATCCAAAAATGTGAATCCTTCTCCCATACACCAACTCCTCAGCCATGCATTCATCTACTCTATCCTCCTATTCCTGTCCTCACTAGCTCGTAGCACTGGGAGTAATCCACATATTACTACCCTTGAGGACTCCTTTTTAAATTTCTGCCTAACTCTAATCTCCCTTCAGAATCTCAACTTTTTCCCTTCCTATATCGTTGGTTCCAATGTGGACAATGATTGGCCCCTCTTCCCCTTGAGAACATTCTGCACCCTCTCTGAGACATCCTTGATCCTGGCACCACGGAAGCAACACACCATTCTGCTTTTTCACTGCTGGCCACAGAAACATCTGTCTGTACCT
>NC_057718.1:64333898-64337932 GCF_004010195.1 Chiloscyllium plagiosum
ACATCCCCCCCCCCCCCTTCCTATAACTGCCATCCATCACATACTGTTGCTGTTGAAAATTCCTCATTGCTTCTAACTGTCTCTCCAACCGATCCATTCCATCTGATAAGATTTGCGTCCAACAGCATTTATGGCAGATATAATCCGCAGTAACCCTTAAACTTTCTTTAAACTCCCATATCTGACAAGATGTACATATCACTGTACTAAAAGCCATTTTGCTCCTTCACAATCTACAGACCCAGAAAATAACACAATCTTATTCCTCGACAAAACGCTGCCCCAGGTTAAATTAATAGTTATAGCTTATATTTTAAGTTTAATCAAGAGACATATCTCCAAAATCATGTAATCAAGAAAGAACCCACTCTACTCACTACTGCAGTCTTTCTGTTGGACACACTTAAAACAACAATTAACTTATCTGATTCTGTGCTGTGAACTTTGCCCAAACAGGTTCCTGCAATATTTGTTCTTCTCACTTTTAAAACTGCTGTTGTTTTGATTTTTTTTTTCCAAAGTTCCAAAACAATGCAACAGCATATGAAACAGTAATTTTTGCTCCTGGAATTTGAGGAGATCACCACCAGCACCTAAAATACCTAAAAAAAAAAGCAGCTGTTACAGCCAGAAATTTTTCCCGTCCTCCATCTTGGATTACCCAGAATTTTCTCAGTCTGAGATTTTCGTTTCTTTACACTGAAATGGTGGCTCATGGTTTTAGATTCCCCAAACGAGGAAAACAGTCTCTTAGTGCCTAATCTGTTAGAGCCAGTCATGAATATTTCAATGAGATTGAACCTCATTCTGCAAAAATCTGGAGAGTATAAGTGAGCGTGTACACTTTACATAGTGAATTGCATTTCAGTTATACACCTTAAATTCACACAGTGTTAAACATTGAACGTTTAAGTTAGAAACAGGAGTAGCGTCTCAAGCTACTAGTTGAGTAAAACAATGTCTGATTGCAGCCTCGACTTCCCTCTGTAGGCCATTATACTCTTTGACTCCTTTGTTAGTCGAGAATCTATCCAACTTAGCCTTAAAAAGATTCAGTGAACCCATATACACGCTCTCTGGGGCAAATGAATGACCATCGAAGAGAAAACATTTCTGTTTTTCTCTGTCTTAAATGGGAAACCCTTTAATCTGAAACTGCATACTATAGTTTTAATCTCTCACATAAGGGGGTACGCTTTCAACATATAGCTTGATTTGGAGATGCCGGTGTTGAACAGGGATGTACAAAGTTAAAAATCATACAACACCAGGTTATAGTCCAACAAGTTTAATTGGAAGCACAATAGCCTTCGGAGCGCCGCTCCTTCATCAGGTGGCTGTGGAGGACACAATTGTAAGGCACAGAATTTATAGCAAAAATTCACAGTGTAATGTAACTGAAATTATACATTGAAAAATACCTTGATTGTTGAGTCTTCCTTCTGTTTGAATACCATGATAGTTTCACTTCCATCATGTATAAATCACAAAACCTTATTTTTTAAAAGTTGTATTCTCAGGTTAGCTGTAATAATTGGTGTTAGCTAGACAATATGTTGAAGGTGTTAGCCCTCTATATTCTGTCTATGCCATGATGTTTAGATTGATTCTAATCTAAATAGTGAGATAACAGAGTTTTATATGAATTCATGCAGTTTTTGAGCAAAGTACAATGTAACTCTGCAAGTACAAATTCACCCCACAAAATATACGTGTGTATGTGGGTCTTTGTGTCTGTCTATATGTGTGTCTGTCTGGGTTGGGGGTTGTGAGTGTGAGAGAGAGTGTATATGTGTGTGTAGTGAGTGTAGAGTGTCTTAAGTCTGTGAGGGGTGCATGTGTGAGTGTGGGAGTGTGTGCGTGTCTGTGTATGTGTCCGTGTGTATGTGTGTATATAGGGGGGTGCGTGTGTGTGTGTGTGTGTGTGTGTATAGTGCAATGGTGGGTCACCTGTAATGTGACATGAACCCAAAGTCCTGACTGAGGCCCTCCCTGTAGGTATGGAACTTAGCTATCAGCCTCTGCTCGGCCACTTTTCGTTGCTGCCTGTCCCGAAGTCTGCCTTGGAGGATGATCACCCAAAGGTCCGAGGTCGAATGTCTTGGACCGCTGAAGTATTCCCCAACTGAGAGGGAACACTCCTGTCTGTAGATTGTTGTGCGGTGCCCATTCATCCATTGCCATAGCCTTTGCTTGGTTACTACCAGCTGATCCGATGAAAGAACACACCCGTGAATTAAACACATTGATCAGGACTTTGGATCTAGTCCTTCAGAGTTCCCTACATGCCCTCATCCCACATACTTCTCATGTAGGTGACTTCTACTGCTTCCAAAGTTACACAAAGCCAGCACACCAGGACGTCCCATCGTATCGGGCAATGGGACCCTGTGTGAGAATCTCTCCAGCTATGTTGAAGGCATCTTGAAACGTATTATACAGGGGATCCCCAGTTTCTGTCGCGACACTACAGATTTCTCACAGAAACTCAGCACCCACAGACCAGTCGAACCGGGAACATTCCTCGTCACAATGGATGTTTCAGCACTCTACACCAGCATCCCCCCACAATGATGGCATCGCGGCAACAGCCCCGGTACTCAATACTAACAAATGCCAATCTCCAAACATCATCCAACAATTCATCCGCTTTATCTTCGATCACAACGTCTTCACCTTTGACAACCAGTTTTTCATCCAGACACATGGAACAGCCATGGGGACTAAATTTGCACCCCAATATGCCAACATCTTTATGCACAGGTTCAAACAAGATTTCTTGTCTATGCAGAATCTCCAACCAACATTATACACCAGCTACATTGATGACATTTTCTTCCTTTGGACCCATGGCGAGGAGTCTCTGATAAAACTACACAGTGATATCAACAAGTTTCATCCCACCATCAAATTCACCATGGACTACTCTCAACTATCTGTCTCATTTTTGGACACATGCATCTCCATCAAGGATGGACACCTCAGCACCACACTCTACCGCAAACCCAAAGACAACCTCACAATGCTACACTTCTCCAGCTTCCACCCAAAACATATTAAAACAGCCATCCCTATGGACAAGCCCTACGCGTACACCGGATCTGCTCAGATGAGGAGGAAATTGACGGGCACTTGGAAGTACTCAGGGATGCCCTCACAAGAACGGGGTACGATGCTCAACTCATCGACCGCCAGTTCCGACGTGCCATAGCAAGGAACCGTAATGACCTCCTCAGGAGACAGACATGTGCTGCAAATGACAGGGTATCCTTTGTTGTTCAGTACTTCCCAGGAGCTGAAAAATAACGCCATGTTCTTCGTGACCTGCAACACATTATCAATGAGGATGAGCACCTCGCCAAGACCTTCCCCACACCTCCACTGCTTGCCTTTAAACAACCGCAAAACCTCAAATAAATCATCATTTGTGGCAAGCTGCCCGGCTTTCAGGTCAACTCCATACAACCCTGTCACGGCCAGTGCTGCAAGACGTGTCAGAGTGTGGACATGGATACCACTATTACACGTAGAGACACCTCCCATCATGTACGTGGCAAGTACTCATGTAACTCAGCTGATGATGTCTATCTTACACGTTGCAGGCAAGGATGCCCAGAGGCATGGTACATTGGGGAAACTGAGCAAAGGCTACGACAACGGATGAATGGGCACCGCACAACAATCAACAGACAGGAGGGTTCCCTCCCAGTTGGGGAACACTTCAGCGGTCCAGTACATTCAACCTCGGACCTTCGGGTGACCATCCGGTAAGGCGGACTTTGGAACAGGCAGCAGCGAAAAGTGGCTGAGCAGAGGCTGATAGCTAAGTTCCACCCATAGGGAGGGCCTCAACTGGTACCTTGGGTTCATGTCACACTACAGGTGACCCACCATTGCACTATACACACACGCAGACACTCCTACACACACACACACACACACAGAGGCACTCCTATACACATGCATACACACGGACACAGATATACACAGACACACACACAGTCACTCACACACACCTTTACAGACACACACAC
>NC_057718.1:64337985-64364598 GCF_004010195.1 Chiloscyllium plagiosum
CTCATACATGCACCCCCTCACAGACTTAAGACACTCTACACTCACTACACACACATATACACTCTCTCTCACACTCACAACCCCCAACCCAGACAGACACACATTTGGACAGACACCAAAGACCCACATGCACACATATATTTTGTGGGGTGAATTTGTACTTGCAGAGTTACATTGTACTTTGCTCAAAAACCGCATGAATTCATATAAAACTCTGTTATCTCACTATTTAGATTAGAATCAATCTAAACATCATGGCATAGACAGAGAACACAGGGGGCTAACACCTTCAACATATTGTCTAGCTAACACCAATTGTTACAGCTAACCTGAGAATGCAACTTAAAAAAAAAGGTTTTGGGATTTATACGTGAAAGAAGTGAAACTATCATGGTCTTCAAACAGATGACAGACTCAACAGACAATCAAGGTATTTTTCAATGTATAATTTCAGTTACATCACACTGTGAATTTTTGCTATAAATTCTGTGCCTTACAATTGTGTTCTCCTCAATCACCTAATGAAGGAGCGGTGCTCCAAAAGCTATTGTGCTTCCAATTAAACCTGTTGGACTATAACCTGATGTTGTGTGATTTTTAACAACATACAGCTTGTCAGTGCTAATCCCTAACTGCCTTCAAAAGAATGGTTGTGAACCACCATCTTTAACTGTTGCAGTCCAAGTGAGTGGCACAACCCCAGTATTGTTTGGTCGAGTCCCAGGATTTCAACCCAGTAGCAGTTAAGTAGCAGTGGTACAGCTCTGACTCAGAATGCCCTATGACCTAGAGTCATAGAGATATACAGCACAAAAACAGACCCTTCACTCCATGTCAACCACATATCCTAAGAAAACTAGTCCTATTTGTCAGTATTTCGCCATTATACCTCTAAACCTTTCCTATGATTTTATAAACTTCTATAAAATCACTGCTTAGCCTTTGGCATTTCAGGGAAAAAAGCCCCTGACTATTTAGCCTCTCCCTATAGTTCAAACCCTCCAATCGCAGCACCATCCTTGTAAAACTTTTCTGCAGCCTTGTGACCATAATTCTATTAGATCTAAAATAGTATTGAAAAAGATAGACCAGATCTAAAAGTTGAAGATCTAAATTGGAGAAAGGCCAATTTTGATGGTATTAGGCAAGAACTTTCAAAAGCTGATTGGGGGCAGATGTTCGCAGGTAAAGGGACGGCTGGAAAATGGGAAGCCTTCAGAAATGAGATATCAAGAATCCAAAGAAAGTATATTCCTGTTTGGGTAAAAGGAAAGGCTGGTAGGTATAGGGAATGCTGAATGATTAAAGAAATTGAGGGTTTGGTTAAGAAAAAGAAGGAAGCATATGTCAGGGATAGACAGGATAGACCGAGTGAATCCTTAGAAGAGTATAAAGGAAGTAGGAGTATACTTAAGAGGGAAAAGAGGGAAACAAAAAGGGTACATTAAGGACAAAAGGGTAACTAGGGAGAGAATAGGGCCCCTCAAAGATCAGCAAGGCAGCCTTTGTGTGGAGCCGCAGAAAATGGGAGAGATACTAAATAAGTATTTTGCATCAGTACTTACTGTGAGAAAGGATATGGAAGATATAGAATATAAGAAAATACATGGTGACACCTTGAAAAATGTCCATATTACAGAGGAGGAAGTGCTGGATGTCTTGAAATGCATAAAGGTGGATAAATCCCCAGGACCTGATCAGGTGTACCAGAGAACTCTGTGGGAAGCGAGGGAAATGTTTGCTGGGCCTCTTGCTGAGATATTTGTATCATCAATAGTCACAGGTAAGGTGCCGGAACTCTGGAGGTTGGCTAACGTGGTGCCACTGTTTAAGGAGGATGGTAAGGACAAGCCAGGGAACTATAGACCAGTGAGCCTGACCTCGGTGGTGGCCAATTGTTGGTGGGAATCCTGAGGAACAGGATGTACATGTATTTGCAAATGCAAGTACTGATTCGGGATAGTCAACATGGCTTTGTGCATGGTAAATCATGTCTCACAAACTTGATTGAGTTTTTTGAAGAAGTAACAAGAGGATTAATGAGGGCACAGCGGCAGATGTGATCTATATAGACTTCAGTAAGGCGTTCGATAAGGTTCCCCATGGGAGACTGGTTAGCATGGCTAGATCTCATGGAATACAGGGAGAACTAGCCATTTGGATACAGAACTGGCTCAAAGGTAGAAGACAGAGGATGGTGGTGAAGAGTTGTTTTTCAGACTGGAGGCCTGTGACCAGTGGAGTAACACAAGGATCGATGCTGAGTCCTCTATTTTTCGTCATTTATATAAATGATTTGGATGTGAGCATAAGAGGTATGGTTAGTAAGTTTGCAGATGACACCAAAATTGGAGGTGTGGTGGACAGCGAAGAAGGTTACCTCAGGATCTTGATCAGATGGGCCAATAAGGTGAGAAGTGGCACATGGAGTTTAATTCAGATAATTGCGAGGTGCTGGATTTTGGGAAAGCAAATCTTAGCAGGACTTAATGGTAAGGTCCGAGGGAGTGAAAACAGACTCTTCGGTCTAACCCATCCATGCCGACCAGATATCCCAACCCAATCTAGTCCCTCCTGCCAGCACCCTGCCCATATCCCTCCAAATCGTTCATATTCATATACCCATCCAAATGCCTCTTAAATGTTGCAATTGTACCAGCTTCCACCACATCCTCTGGCAGCTCATTCCATACACGTACCACCCTCTGCGTGAAAATGTTGCCCCTTAGGTCTCTTTTATATCTTTTCCCTCTCACCCTTAACCTATCTCATTGAAAGTGGGGTCACAGGTAGATAAGATAGTGAAGAAGATGTTTCAATGCTTTCTGTTATTGTTCAGAATATTGATTACAGGAGTTGGAAGATCATGTTGCGGCTGTACAGGTCATTGGCTAGGCCACTGTTGGAATATTGTGTGCAATTCTGGTCTCCTTCCTATCAGAAAGATGTTGTGAAACTTGAAAGGGTTCAAAAAATATTTACAAGGATGTTGCAGGGTTGGAGGATTTGAGCTATAAGGAGATGCTGAACAGGCTGGGACGGTTTTCCCTGGAGTGTTGGAGGTTGAGGGGTGACCTTATGGAGGTTTATAAAATCATGAGGGGCACGGATAGGGTAAATAGACAAAGTCTTTTCTCTGGGTTGGGGGAGTCCAGAACTTGAGGGCATAGGTTTAGGGTGAGAGGGGAAAGATATAAAAGAGACCCGAGAGGCAACTTTTTCACGCAGAGGGTGGTACATGTATGGAATGAGCTGCCAGAGGAAGTAGTGGAAGCTGGTACGATTACAACATTTAAAAGGCATCTGGATGGGTATATGAATAGGAAGGTGTTGGTGGGATATGGGCCGGATGCTGGCAGGTGGAACTAGATTAGGTTGAGATATGTGGTCGGCATGGATAGGTTGGACCGAAGAGTCTGTTTCCATGCTGTACATCTTTGTGACTCTATAAGTTTAACAGCATCTTTTCTATACCAGGGATACCAGAATTGGACACGGTATTCTAAAAGTGGCCAAGCAATGTTGTGTATAGCCACAACATAATATCACAATTCCTATATTCAATGCACTGATGAGTGACCAATGAAGGCAAGTATGCCAAATGCCTGCTTCACCACCCTGTCTACTATGCTGACTTTACTGTACCTGTACCTGAATGTAGAATTAAAGCAGAAAAATATCCCAGGCCAATATTTGATCATATTTAAGCACCCCCATCATATCGGCCCCTCTGCCTACTTTTTTCCAAGAGAGAAGAACTAGCCCTTTCTTAATATGTGTACACAAGGTTTGCTGGCATCACCCTTGCAAATTTTCTCTGCATCCTTTCGTGCCCCAATTTTAAGAGTACAATTTGAGGTTTCTATGTAATAAGTATGATTTAACTAAGTATGTAAGAAATGGTGAGGTTTAGGGAGGGAATTTCAGAGCTTAGGACTTAGGCATTAAAAATAGCAAGAGTTAGAGCTTTGCATGAAGCTACTCAAGATTTGCATCCAATGGTTATTTTAAGGTTCTCGCCACTATTTAAGATAACAATTACACTCAGAGACTGACATGCTACAAATTTCAATTGCAAGCCTCATATGTCGGCAAAACCAATTTTAGTTATCAAATCAAAGTGACATCAAGTATTACTGGTCAATGTTCAGCCACCATTCCTGCTCCCATCCCCATCCCATGGGAGAGGGGGAATTCAGAAATGTCATTCCCATTTTTGAGTTTATGACAGAGAGAAGATCATTACTGAAGCAGCTGAAGATGGTTGGGCTGAGGACAATACATCACTGGTAAACCCCTGCTCAGATATCCTGGGGTGACATTATTGACTTCCAGCTTCCAAAACCATCTTTGTTTATGCTTGATATAAATCCAGAGATTTTCCCACTATTCTGACTGACTCGTATTTCAAAGTTCCCTTGATACAAAGGCCAGTCACTGTCACCTCCCTGGAGTCAGCTCTTTTGTCCATATTTAGATTAAGAATGTAATGAGGTCACCTTGACTGTGATGAATTTCTTTACATAGTTGTCCAGCCAAGTTCTTTTACATATAGTACCCAAAAGTTGGTTATTACATTAGCATATGGGGATGTTAATTTATTGTTGGAAAATCTGTGATTCAGTCAAGAGATATTCTGAATCTTCTAGCAGATGTCAGTGCTAAGCGCGGTGGTATCCATGGAGGGGGTGGAGTGCTGCAAAGGGTAAGACCTTAGAAAAATGTCTCATGCCATATGATGAGCACTCTGTCATTCATGTAGCAAAGTTTTCAATACTCCCCAGATTTCGATGTATGTTTGAAACTGATAAGCAGTAAAAAAGAAAAATCTGCAAATTCAACAAAACTGCTGGCTGGTGTTAATCTGTATACACTGACATCAGCAAATCTATGAACAAAGAAAAGTGGATGCAGATAGCAAGAGAAACTGGCTGTCCCTGGCCTGTCAGCATGAGTATCAAAGTATGAGAACTTGAAAATGTAAGAATATAATATATATTTTTCTCTGTTCTTAAGGGGATTTGTGCTTTTTAAATTATACTGTATGAACTATTATCAGGTCATTTCTTTTCCCACTGAAATTTAACTAAATGCATGTAAATACTTTATTTGTCTTTCAAAACACTCTGATTCACTATTAGATCACTGGCTTTAATTAACAATAAAGCATGTTGTTAGTTTTCTGTATATTGGATCCAAGTGTTTCCGGCTGAACATAAATCGAACATTGGTAAACAGGGTCTCACAGTGTAAGTGTTCTTGATATCACTGTCAGTAGCACTTTTTTCATCACTTTGCTGATGATCAGTTGCAAACTGATGGGGCAATGGTTGGTCAGGTTGGACTGTCCTGCTTTTTGTGAACAGGACAATGAACAATGTTGCATATCGGTCAGTAGATGCCAGTGTTGTGGCTATATTTGAATAGCTTTGCGAGAGGGGTAATAAATCCTAAAGCAGAATTCTTTAGTACCACATTGTCACAGGCCACATCTTTTGCAGAAAGACTCCTTTACACTTATATTCCATCTCCTTTGCAACAAAAAGTAGCAT
The DNA here is from genome assembly GCF_004010195.1 of Chiloscyllium plagiosum. NCBI lineage: Eukaryota > Metazoa > Chordata > Chondrichthyes > Orectolobiformes > Hemiscylliidae > Chiloscyllium > Chiloscyllium plagiosum. The sequence goes on from NC_057718.1 coordinate 64,343,538, forward strand.
AGCATTTTACCTTTCTAATTTCTTGCTATACCTGCAATTTAACTTGCTGTGATTCATTTATAAGGCCACTCAAGGCCCTCTGAATATAAACATTTTTCAGTCACTGAGCATGAAAATCGATAACTTCAACTTATTTATCTCATCTACCATGTTCCTGCCCTTTCACTCAGTCTGTGTAACAACTTGCTGAACTCTCTTTGCATACATTTTAAAAGATGATTACTTTGTGTCATCAGCAACCTTGTATACATTACACTCAGTTTCCTCATCAGTTGATATAGGTAATTTATATAAGTTATAAACAGCTATAAACAGCTGAGATCCAAGTACTGTTTTTTGCAGTATCCTGCTAGACATGGCTCCTAACCTGAGAAGGTCCAGGTCTTTTTCTTATTCTCTGCTTTCAGTCCATTTATAAATTTTCAATTCATGCTAATATATTACTCCTAATCCCCTGACTCCTAATTTTAAGGTAGCTTCTTGTGCAGCACCTTCGTGAAAGCTTTTGAAAATCCAGAAACACCACATTCCCTGGTTCCCTTTATCAAAAATCTATAATGGATTAGACAGATGTGACATTTCTTTTGTAGATCTATGCTGACTTTCTAGGTGCCCCATTCCACGTAATAATTTCCCTCAAGTTGCCCGCTGCTGATGCTAGGCTAAATGGCTTAGAATTCCTGGTTTTCTCTCCTTTTATTTAAAAAAATAGCAGGGTTAAGTTTGCTAACTACTATCATTGGGAATAGAATCTAAGACATTCTGTCTTCATTATCTCTGCATCTACCTTCTTTAAGATCTTAAGCTGAAGGATATCAGGTTTAGGGGATGTGCCACCACAAAATCTCGTGAATTGCTCCAGTAACCTTTCTTATATTGATTTTGTTAAAGTTTTTTCACTTATCTTATTGTAGACGCAAGAGGAATGGGAATAGTTCTCCTGTTTCCACAGGTTGCTGCTACCTGCTACCTACACCAGATTGTGTTCTCGCTCTCTTGGACTGTGATCTATGTCTAAGACATCTGACCTTGCTGCCCACTGTGACTGGCAAACTGACTCTGAGAACATACATTTCCAAACCATCAATTCTCATGTTTGCACCATAAAAAGCCCAAGATCCAACCTGCATCAAAGTGTGAAGGACAATAAGATCTGAAATTGCAGTTTTGATTCTATCTTCAACAAATGTTGCCCGACCTTTAGTTTATTTGTTTATGGAAAATGGCATCACTGGCTAATCCAGAATTAATTGCCCTACCATAATTGCCTTTGAAAAGGTAATGGTGCCTTCTTGACTGTTGCAGTGCTATTGAGCATTTCAGTTCAGAATTATCTACCTCTTTTTTTGCCCATGGTAATTCTATCCCTTTACCAAGTTGTGCCAGTATGCTGTCGTTAGACGGAACCATTTTCTAAAACTGAAAGTAATTTTATTCCTATGTCACCTGCAGTCAAGAGTGTAATGAATCCATGGTTAAAACTCCAAAGCCAAACAAAAGAAAAGCTTAATTTGAAGTATTTAAATTCATTACTGAAAAATAATCCAACACTTTGTACTAATTTGTGACAGTTAGTTAAGGGGCACAAGTTCAAACAGGCAAACTGTAAGTTTTGCACTGATTTAAGGAAGTTCTTCAAGTAATGATGTAATGTAGCCGCAAGTTTTAAATTAAGAAATAGTTGTGCTGAAGGACTATAGGTTTTTCTGTATGGCTCGAGCACTCATTGATTTTTCATTACTGTTATTTTATCCTTTTATTAATTTTGGTTTGCAGCAATGAATTGGGAATTTAACCTAAAGATGACTTTTGGACTGTGGGTAACAGGTTATTTTGAAAGGAAAACTAGACCAAACAACCTTTCGTTTATCCATGAGGCCAGACCTGAAAGTTAGTTGCAGGTTTGTACCTGATCAAAAGGTTCTGTAGATGCTTCATCATCAGGGGAGAGCCTTGTGTTTCAACAGATAATAGAATTTAGCTCGTTACAAGGACAGTACTTGGGAAATCTGTAAAATTCCTTATGCTCAAGCAGATGGCAAATGATGAATAATAACTGGGATTTCATGGAGGAGATGATCAGTCTGTAAAGCAGAGATTGGATTTGGACTGTGTTTTCTGTTAAAAAAAATGAATCTGGTTGTTGATGTTACAGCTTTAAGATTTGAAAGTTTCTTACCTAACCTCCCACAAAAAACTTTTGGAAATTCAGAGAATAGAAAACTAAGTTGCAGATATTATTGTCTTTATCTGAGTGAAATGTAAAGTGACCCTGATCAACACACAGCATTGAAACAGGCCCTTTGGCCCAAGCTGTTCCATGCCGACAATGTGCCAACTCAGTTAGTTCCAATTGCCTGCATTTGGTCAATATCCCTCTAAATGCTTCCTAAACAAGTACCTATCCAAATGTTTTTAAAACGCTGCTATTGTACTTGCCTCAACCACTTTTTCTGGCAGCCCGTTCCATATACGTATCACTCTCTGCTTGAAGAAGTTGCCCCTCAGGTCCTTCTTAAGTAGTTCCCCTTTCAGCTTAAATTTATGGCCTCTAGTTTTCAATCCCCCATCCATTCATCCTATCTATGTCCTGCATGATTTTACAGACTTCAATAAGGTCATCCTTCTTTCTCCTACATTCCAAGGAATAAAGTTTTATCCTGGCCAACCTCTCCCTATAAACTCAGACCTACTAGTCCTGGCAATATCCTCATCAATCTTCTTTGCACTCTTTCCAGTTTAACTATGTCTTCCCTATAACAGGGTGACCAAAACTGTACACAATACTTCAAGTGTGGCCTTACCAATGACTTATACAACTGTAACATAATGTCCCAACTCCTATACTCAATGTCTTGACTGATGAAGGCTAGCATGCTCAAATGCCTTCTTTACCACTCTGACTATCTGTGACACCTATTTCAAAGAACTGTGTACTTGTACTCCTCAGGACCTTACCATTTACTGTATAAGTCCTACCTTGGTTTGACTTTCCAAAGTGCAACATCTCACACTTATCATTTGAATTGCATTTGCCAATCCTCAGCCCATTTCCCCATCTGATCAAGGTCCCTCTGTAATTTTTAATAACCTTCCTCACTATCAACAATACCTCCTAATTTTGTATCATCCGCAAAATTACTAAGCATGCCTTGTACATTCACATCCAGATCGTTTATGTAAATTACAAATAACAAAGATCCCAGCACCAACCCCTGCAGACCACTAATCACAGGCCTCCAGTCTGAGAAATAACCTTCAATTATCATGAACCAATTTTGAATCCAATTAGCTAGTCCTCCCTGGATCCCATGTGACCTAACCTTCATGACTAGCCTGCCATGCGGGACCTTGTCAAAGGTCTTACTAATGTCTATTTGAGAAGATCCACTGCCCTACCCTCATCTATCTCTTGGTTACCTCTTCATAAAATTCCAAAAGTTTTGTCAGACTTGATTTCCAGCACACAAATCCATCCTGACTATCCTTAATCAGATCTTGACTCTCCAAAGGTTGTTTGATCTTGTCCCTCAGTATCCTGTCCAACAACTTGCCTCCCACTGATGTCAGGCTCACTGGCCTACAGTTCCTTGGCTTGACTTTGCTACCTTTCTTAAAAAATAGAACAACATTAGCCACCCTCCAGTCTTCTGGAACTTCACCAGTGGCTAAACATGAAGCAAAAATCTCTGCAAGGGCCTCTGCAATTCTTTCCCTAGCCTCCCACAATGTCTGAGGATGGACTTGATCAGGCCCATGGGATTTATCCACCTTAATCCACTTTAAGCCTGCAAACCTCCTCTCGGTAATATGCATGCGGTCCAAAACATCCCCAGTTGTTTCCCTTATTTCCTTAGCTTCCATGATTCACTCCTCAGTAAACACTGAGGAGAAACATTCATTAAAAATCTCCCCCATCTCCTCGACCTCCACACATAGACGGCCATGCTGATCTTTAAGAGGACCTAATCTCTCCCTCGCTATCTTTTAACTCTTAATATAGTTATAGAACCTCTTGGGATTATCTTTAACCTTATCTGTCAGATCCATCTCATACCCTCTTTTTGTTCTTCTGATTTCCCTCTTAAGTGTGCTCCCACACCAGACAGTATGGAACCAGATCCTTCGGCTCAACTCATCCATGCTGACCAGGTTTCCAAAACTGAACTAGTTCCATTTGCCTGTGTTGGCCCATATCCCTCTACACCTTTCCCATCCAAGTACTTATCCAAATTATTTTTTAAATATGGTAATTGTATTTCTCTCTACCACTTCCTCTGGCAACTCATTCCATATATGCACCACCCTCTGTGTGTAAACGTTGTCCCTCAGGTACCTTTTAAATCTTTCTCCTCTCATGTCAAACCTATGCCCTCTAGTTTTGAACTGCCTTGCCCCATGGAAAAGACCTTTACTATTTACCTTGTCTATGTCTGTCATGATTTTCTAAATCTCTATATAGTCACTCCTTGGCCTCTGATGCTCCAGGGAAAAATGTCTCAAATTATCCGGCATTTCCTTGTAACTCAAATCCTCAGTCTTGGGAATATCCTTGTAAATCCTTTTTACACAATTTCCAGTCGAATAACATCCTTCCCATAGCAGGGTGACCAAAATTGTATGTACTGTTCCACATGTGGCCTTATCAATGTTATACCCAACTGTTTCATGACATCCCAACTCCTGTCTTCAGTGCTCAGATTGATGAAGGCAAGGGTATCAAACATCTTCTTCACCACCCTGTATACCTGCAAGGTCACTTTCAAGGAACTATGTACCTGCACCCTAGGTTTCTCTGTTTGACAGCACTCCCCCGGATCCTACTATTAACTGTGTAAGTCCTGCTGTGGTTTATCTTCTGAAAATGCCCGCAAACCCACCAAGCACTAAAACAGCAGCTAGTGAACTTGAAAGACCGTATACAGACAACTAGCAAAACAAATGTCATTTACAAAATACCGTGCAAGGACTGTAACAAACACTATATTGGACAAACAGGCAGAAAACTAGCCACCAGGATACATGAACACCAACTAGCCATACAAAGACATGACCCTCTCTCACTAGTATCCTTACATAAGGATGAGGAAGGACACCATTTCAACTGGGACAACACATCCATCCTAGGACAAGCCAAACAAAGACATGCATGAGAATTCCTAGAGGCATGGTACTCCAACTGGAACTGTATCATCTAACACATTGAGTTAGACCCCATCTACCACCCCCTGAGAAAAAGAACAGGAAGTGACATCACCACAAGAAATGAGATAATCAACCTAAAGAAACCCAAACATATAAATAGAAAGCAGGAATTATTAGCAGTGCTTTGCCTGAGGGCCACTGAAGATGTTACCTAGTAGGGTAACGAAACATCTGGTGATGAACTTTCCAGCTCAGCGAGCAAACCTACATCTTAGATTACCTTTTTCACTGTCCACTGTACCACCAATTTTAGTGTCATCTGCAAACTTACTAACCATGCCTCCTATATTCTCATCCAAATCGTTTATATAATTGACAAAAACACAAGTGGATCCAGCAGTGAATCATGCGTACACTGCCAATCACAGGCCTCCAGTCTGTACACAACCTTCTTACGACCACCTTCTATCTTCACCTTCAAGCCAATGTTATATCAAATTGGCTAGATCCCATGTGATCTAACCTTAGTAACCAGTCTACCATGCGGAAACTTGTTGAATACCTTGCTAAAGTCCATGTGGACAACATCTACTGCTCAGCCTTCATTGAACCTCTGGGTCACGTCTTCAAAACACTCAATCAAGTTTGCGAGACACAATTTCCCCCACACAAAGCCATGTTGACTATCCTTAATCAGTCCTTGTCTTTCCAAATGAATGTAGATCCTGTCTCTCAGAATTCCCTCCAACAACTTACCCACTGCTGAGGTCAGGTTCACTGGTCTGTAGTTCCTTACAGTCTTTCTTAAATAATGAAACAACTTTAGGCACCTTCCAGTCTTCCGACACCTCACCCTTGGCTGTCAATGATACAAATATCTCTATCAGGGGCCCCCACAATTTCTTTCCTCGCTTCCCACAATGTCCTGGGATAAACCTGATCAGGTCCTGGGAATTTATCTACCTTTATGCATTTTAAGACCTCCAGCACCACCTCTTCAATAATGTGGACTTTTTTAAAGCAATCAATATTTATTTCCTCAAGTTCTCTAGGTTCCGTGCCTTTCCACAGTAAATACTGATGCAAAATATTCATTTAGGACATCACCCATCTCCTGCCGTTCCACACACAAAAAGATGGCCTTGTTGATCTTTAATGGGCCGTATTTTCTTCCCAATTACTTTTTGCCAATAATATACTTGTAGAATCTCTTTGGGTATTCTTTAACCTTATCTGCCAAAATTATCTCATGTCTCCTTCTTGCCTTCCTGATTTCCCTCTTAATTGTACTCCTACACCCTTTATACTCTTCAAGGGATTCACTTGATTCCAGTGGTCTATACTTGACATATACCTCCTTTTTCTTGACCGGAGCCTCAATATCTCTAGTCATCCAGCCTTCCCCACTCCTGCCAGCCTTCCCCTTCACACTAACAGAAACATGTTGTTCCTGAACTCTTGTAATCTCGCTTTTGAAAACTTCCCACTTGCCAGAGATCCCTCTCCCAATTGAACAGCCTCTCCCAATCAACATTTGAAAGTTCCTGTCTAATACCATCAAAATTAACTTTGCCCTAATTTAGAACTTAAACTATAACTATTTTCACTGGAATTATGGTCACTGGTCCCAAAGTGTTCCCCACTAACATACCGATAACTTGTCCACCCGAGTTGAACACCAGCTCCTCCAAATCACCTCTTGTCTCATTACTGTTTAAGGTCCCACCTCACTGCCAGACTAGTTTAAACCCTTCTGAGTAGCTCTACGAAATCTCCCCGCTGGGATATTGGTTCCCCCTTCAGTTCAGGTGCAACTCATCCCTCACCTTCAGAAAATCAACAAAGAAACTATTAAAATTATGGAAACTATACCTGTGGAACAATACATTTTGTTATTCTCTTTCACATATCCCTGTATTTGTTGACTGGGGGCACATTTTTAAGATAAGAGGAGAGGAGATTTAAAACAGACATAAGAGGCAAATGTTTTATACAGAGAGTGGGCCCCCACCCCCTGTCCCCTGCCCCTGCCCCCTGTTGCATACCAACAACAAGGCTACTGCTGCCTTTGGGGGTGAGTTTCTAAATAGTGCGCGCACGTACACACACACACACACATACAACACATACACACACACACACACACACACTTTTTACTGCAGCTTTTTGACAGGTTCCACCTTTGTCCTGTACAGGACAATGTTGGAGAGATTATCTGGGGAAGTGGGGGTTTCGGGTGCACCCCTGTGTAGAGCTCCAGGGAAATTGTTGGGGGAGAAAGAGAGGATGGGAGGTCAATCATTTGGAGACAATACCTGGGCTCCTATTGATGTCCAGGACTCAGCAGCACTTCAGTAAGCCGAGTTCACTTTAATCACTGTAAATAAAGTACACGATAAGTGTTGGAAACATGTCTTTGATGTAATATTTCTATCGGGACCTCGAGATCTCCTTCAGATAATCTGATATTCAGATATTTGATATTCGGATAACTAAGGTCCCTCTGTAATACAATAAATTTAACACTTTAAGGCTGAATTATGATACTGTATTAAGACAGGGGCTGAGGGTCATTATCAGCATCATCATTATTTTCTGGGTGAAGGGTTATGGCAAAGGAAAATGTTTAGTCCAGGAGTGGATGGTGTGGTTCATTGTCCGCAGACTGTGTCTTCAGGGTTGGCTTAAAAAATGTATCTAGGTTTTGCTGCTTTGCCATCTTTCTTCTTTCATGAAGAAGCTGTTCATAGGGTGCCAGCTAAGACTTTATAACCACAAACTGCTGTTCTGATGCAATCTGCATTATAGTCATTGTCTTCTAAGAGCTGCAACTGCTTCTCAACTTCCCTCAGGACAGCAGACAAAAAAGAAGTGGAAAGTTCTTGTAGTGCTGCATCCTGGACTTCAACATCTTCATCTTGAGTTCAATTTCCCCGCATCAACAATTTGTTGTAGATCAATCTTCACTTCTTCAAATCCAACTTGCTTTGCAAGAGTGACACAATGTTCTTTGATTGCTGGAAGCTCCTCTGATGGTTCAACGCCTTTAAAATCATGAAGAAAATGTGAGAGAAGCAGTCCTAACTGACATCACCCCAGGCCTCCACAATGATGTCAATAGCATTCTTAATGATAAAGCTCTTCCAAAATTGAAGAACATTGTCCTCATTATCCCCCTCAGTATCTGCAATCAGCTTCACGATTGTGTGCCTTAAATGATAAGCTTTAAAAGCTGCTATTGTGCACTGGTCCATGGGTCAAATTAGGGAGGTTGCGCTTGGAGGTAGAAATAGCACTTTGATGTTTTCAGAAAGCTTACCAGTGGTGGGAGGACAGCTTGGTGCATTGTCCAGAATGAGGAGAATCTTGAAATCCAAGTCTTTTCTTCTGCAATAATTTCTAAAAATATTCTTGAAAACATCAACAATAAGGTCAGAAACAATTTGCCCTGTCATCCAATCTCTTTTGCTTGACCTGAAATAAACACCTGGACTTAACATAACCGGGCATAGAATCGAGTAATAGCCAATGGGAGTTTGCATTTTTTAAAAAATCATTCCCCAATTCACCAATGATGTTATAGCCAGTGTTGAGGGAACGTGTGTTATGGAAGAATGACCAGTACTCTAGTTGAGGTTTATAGATGTTCCTAATAACTTTCTTGTATCATTAGAATCATAGAATCCCCACAGTGTGGAAAGAAGTCATTCAGCCTATTGACTCTGCACTGATTCCACCCCCCACCCCCCATAAAAAGCATCCCACCCAGACCCAACCCTCTCCCTAGTTGCATAACCCCATGTTTACCATTGCTAATCTACCTAGCCTGGATATCCCTGGACATTATGGGACAATTATAGCCAGTTCACCTAACTTGCACGTCTTTTGACTGCAGGAAGAAACCAGAGCACCTGGAGGAAACGCACGCAGATACAGGAAGAACGCGCAAACTCCACACAGACAGTCACCCAAGGCTAGAATTGAACACAGGTTCCTGGCACTATCAGGCAGCAGTATTGTGTGTCATTATTGATAATGGCCAAAATGATCTAAATGAACTTTTTAAACTATATTCTGGCCTATCAAAGTATCATACCCATGAAAATTACTTGGAGCTACATTGTAGAATGAGAAAAGAAAAAGAATTGCTTAGCACCACCATGTGACTGAAATTGGGAACAGCAATTTTTCAATCTGAATCTTTCAACGTTTGACAGCAAATCTCAGTGATATTTTAAAATATGAAATCTAATTAGTTAAATAAAACACAAAAGCGATGACAATGCAGGCGATTAGTCTCTGTGTAGCATGTTGTAGATATCTGTTTGATTCACAGCAACCACATTTGTAGCATTTATGTGCAGCTCAAGGAAGTTTGGCACAGATATGTTGAACTGGAGTTCAAAATTCAGACACTGTAATGCCTCAAGTTAGGATATGTTACTTGGATATTTTGCAGTCAGACTGGGCTGCCCATTCTCTCCTGCTTTGTCTGTGTGCTGTATAGAGCTATTTGCCGAGTCTGTCAGGAAGGATGTGAGCCTGAGAGGGGGGAGATATTCCTGCAGCGAGAGCCTACAGGTTAAGGCCTCCCTGTAACATGGATGATGTAGCTGTTTTCTGCTCAGATCCACTGTCAGTGTGCAGACTTATGTGCACCTGTGACCAGTTTGAACAGGCCTTGGGATCCAAGGTAAATCGAGGCAAGAGCAAGGCCATGCGCTTTGGAAAATGGGCCGACCAATCTTCGCCATCAGAACAGATCACCTGAAGGTGCTGGGTATTTGGCTCGGATGGGCTGGGGTGTGCACCAAGTCTTGGGAGGAATGTGCCACTAAAATGAGGCAGAAACTGGGCAGATTGGAGCACTGATCGCTTTCCATGATGGGTAAAATCCTAATCATCAGGTGTAAGGTACTCTCAGTGTTGTTGTATGTGGTGCAGGTCTGGCCTATTCCCTAAACCTGCGCTGCCGCAGTCACCTGGGCCATCTTCCTCTTCATGTGGAGATTGAAGATGGACCGTATCTGAAGGGACACAATGTATAAAGATCTAGACAAAGAGGGAGAAAACATACCCAATGCTACCCCCCCGAAGGCAACTTTTGTGTGCAGCTACAACAAGCTGTGCATGGATCCCCGGTACGCAAACACCAAGTGTCACTATGCATTGAGGTTCTACCTGTCCCCGGTGTTGTGAAGGATGGGCCTGGCCTTGCTGCGAAGGACCTTTTCAAGTATTTGGACCGTTCCGTATCACCTGTCCTTCGTGGAGAAATGTGTGAAGAAAAACACCTTTGACCACAAGTCCATCAGGAAGTGGTCAGCATATAGCATCCTTGAGAACTTGCGGGAAAGGAGGGGGCAGATCCTGTTGAGCGGTTCCCTGGGCAGACTGTCAACGTCGTTTGGCAGAATGCCTCATTGCAGAACTTTCAAACAAACAACAGCACATGGCTTGGCTGATGGTGAGAAGGGCTCTGCCGATGAGATCCTTTATGCATGCCTGGACTCTCTGCTCCACCGCACGCTGCCTTCGAAATGGCTGTGGAGGGGAAGAGACTGGAATGTGCCTACGCAAAGGACGTCTGCAGAGAAATGCAGTGGTGTTTGTCAAGGTTTGTCCCAAGCAGCTCTGTGACATGGGACACTGTGCTCTACAGTCTGTTTCCCGGGATGCACACTGAGATGAGCATCAACTGTGCCTGGAGGACCATCAACTCAGTGAAAGATGCTCTTTGGTCTGCCCAAAGCTTGCTGGTTTTCCAGTTGAAGGAGTTGACCCCGACTGAGTGTTGCAGACTGGCACATTCCAAGGTCAGGACTACGTGCTGAGGGACGTGCTGAAGTTTGGGGCAGCTGCTGCCAAGGCGTGGTGGGAAAAGATCACTGTGTAAGGTCCTTCTGCCAGAGAATAACAGAGGTCCATTCAGTAATTGGGCCCCACTGATGCCTCAGCTAAATACCAAGTTGTTGACAGTAATCATAGAGAATTGTGAACATCAACGACTGGATTTGTTCTCAGAAAGTGCACATCTGAATGGCATCATCAACTGCACATGTACCAAAGATTTCTTTCAATGAATAAAGCATATTTTTGAAATAAAAAAATGTTCCTTGGATATTTTGTTCTAGCAGTCAGACATATCCTTTGGGCTTAGAAGTTCAGAGTTAGTCCTTGGTCAGTGCACACGAGGCAGGTCAGTGGATCTGGGAGTTAGCACTCAGCACAATTACTGGAAATATCAAGGCACTCATTTTAGAGATTAACTCTTCCAATATCTCTTCAAGGATGTTCACTGCCTTTTGAAAAAAGAACTGTTGACAAAACCATACACTTCCTGAATGTTGAAACCTTCATTTTTTTTATTGGATGAACCTTAATTATGTCCAGATGACCTGAGCTTGGTGCTACCTACATTTCTGACAAGGACTCTCCACAACTATCCTGGTCTTTAGCACCCGACACTGCTCACATGTGATCAGGACCACACCATCCAACAATCTTACATTACTTCTCATGCAGGACCTATTTTAGTGTGTGAATGTTGAAGGGTGTGCACAAGTCATGTAAGTAATACTCCAATAAGCATTCCTCAATCTTCAAAGTTTGTGAGAAGATTTGTAGCTCGGGTGCTCGTTGTTGTGGTTCTGTTCGCTGAGCTGGGAATTTATGTTGCAGACGTTTCGTCCCCTGTCCCCTGTCCCGTGTCCCCTGTCCCCTGTGAAGGCTTCATAGGAGGCTCCCAAGCACTGAGGATGTCACCTAGACAGGGGTCGAAATGTCTGCAACACAAATTCCCAGCTTGGCGAACAGAACTACAACATTCTTCAATCTGTTCCCTCAGCATTGTAAGGGACCTGTGAGAGATGAAAGAAATGGGTTAGTATAAATATTGAAAAAGGGGACAAACTCAGCGTAATGCTCACCATGACAGTTCTGTTATTGGTGGAATAACATTAATCAATATAAAGTGATTGTTAAGTGCTAAGTGGTAGTGCATCACCTATGTTTCTCCATTGACAAAGTTCAGGCTCTGTGCCAGCCTGTTAAACACCAAAGTATCCTCGTTCATTGTGTTATGGGTGCCAATATTTGCAGATCCCCGTAGCTGTCTCTCCCTTTCCCTGGAATTCTGTATTCTCTTCTCCAATGAGGGAAAACAGAAAGTTATAGGTTTGTAAAGTGGAATGTGTTGAGAATAAAATGTAGAATGTGACTGTGAGTGATGGAGGTGAGATGGCAATAGCATTATGGTGTGTGTGTTGTCTGTTCAGAATTTTGAGGAGGCAGCTGAAGAGAGAGAGGAATGTGTGAAGGCGTGTCAGTCAGAGGAGTGATAGCTCCAGCAGAGTTAGAGAACTGTGGACCTGTTTCTCCAGAGACACTGCTTCTCACTTCACGGGTACTGCCAGAGATGCTGAGGCTTTGCAGCATTTTTTGTTTTTCTTTAAGAATTACATTAATTGCAACATTTTGTTTTAATTATACTTCATTTGGCTGTTTTTAATTTTGCTTATCCCAATGCACCCTTTGGTTCAAATCCTCCTATGAGCTGAAGTTACACCTCAGCTTTGTCTCCTTTATGAAGTAATTTCTCAAACAGTCGGTCTCTTCTTCAAGTTAAGTGCAATACTGATCTCATGTTTACCTCTTTTAATGTTTACTATTCTTATTGGATCATGTTTATCCCTTTAAACAATTGATTTCCACTGATGTTCCCAACACCCATCTGAATTTAGCAACTTTCTTCTTTTCCTTTGAATGTACTTAGGTATGCTCTTTAATAAATGTACAGCTGACAGGTAAGACATCTGACAGAGTTCATCCTCAGTTCACTGACCATTATATATGGGCTGCCCATGATACACAAAAGTCATGTTTCTTTATGCTTGATCATGTGTATAACCAGTTCTGCACAAAATAAACTGGCCATACAGTTGGGTGAATTGCTACAACCTGTTTTAAGCAGGTTTTCCACAAAAACAGTGAAGATTCCTTCACATTTGCAAAGACCATAAAGTATATCAATGAATGCAATGTCCATGTGCTGAATTTGACATTGCTAGCCTATTCAGCAATGTGCTCCTCAAGGTAGACATCTGGACTGCAGCAACATTTCATGGTGATCTACAGCCACCACAATTGTGTGAATCAGTATTCCTTGAAATAATGAACTCAGCAGCATGCACAGTTCAGCTTTAAAACCACTTTCTATGGTGAAACAGGTGGTGTTGCCATAAGATCCCCACTAGACTTTTTTATCTTTGTTGGCTTCTATGAGAAACATGACTTCACTGGAATGACACATAACTTCCTAGCCCATGCCTAGTTTGATACATAGATGATACATTTGCGATGTATACATATAGCTGTAAGAATTTCCTTCCATTTCTAAGTGGGCTCCATCCTGCATTCAAATTCATGTTTGAAATGGAGTAGTCAAATTATCTCCCTTTCCTCAATACTATAGTTGAGAAATGGACCAGGAAATTATTCACCACTGTCCACCACAATCCTACAATTACTGGTCAGTATCCATATTGGGATTTTTCTTGTTCCAGGCTCTATAAGATTGGCCTTATTGGCAGTGTCATTATTAAGGACTGAGCCATTTCTTTACCATGCAAACTCGGTGTTGAAATTGAGAGTGTCAAAGCCATTCTGCATGATAATGACCACCTTTGATCATATCATTTATTGTGAAATCTCATAGGTTTCAGGCTTTTAGTTCTGAAAAGTGCCTAGTGTGTCTCAGATTACCTGGAAAGGTAAGGTACCTCAAAAGTTTGAAGTTAGCTGTTTTGTGCTGCTACAATGCAGAAGCAACATGAGTGGTATTTACTCCTAACAGGATACTGCCATCAAAACAAAAAATGTTCTGTCTTTCACACAACTGAGTAATATGGTATGTGAGTTTCAGTGCTGGTGGGATGACAGATATGTAGGTCATATATCTCAAAAACTGACAAATTATTATCAAAGAACATTATGCCTGATACTTTACAGTGTGATTGGCAGCTCCAATTTATTATGCACCTTTTAACATGAGGCTATTAATTTTTTTATAAGGGAATACTTATTTGTACAAAGTGTTTGTTTTTATAAGGGATTATACAACTGAAGGGGCAACTGCCTGTATGGAGTTTGCACATTCTCCCTGTGTCTAACTGAGTTTGTCCGGGAGCTCCAGTTTCCCTCCCACAGTCCAAAGATATGGATTTGGCCATGCTAATTGCCCATATTGTCCAGGGATGTGTAGGTTAGTGGATTGGCCATGGAAAATGCAGCATTACAGGACTACAGTGCAGGTGTGGGTTGAGGAGGAATGCTGTTCGGAGGTTCAGTGTGAACTGCATGGGCCAGGTGACACTATAACATATGCATTTGACTGTCCACAACAAAAAAGGTACTGACCATACTCAAAAATCACAATAGTCTCCAACGTCATATGTGATTTTCCAATTGGATTGGTGATGGCCCAGTGGTATCATCACTAGACTATTAATTCAAAGACACAAGTAATGTTCTGGGCACCTGGGTTTCAATCCCTTAATGGCAGATGGTGGAATTTGAATTCAATAAAAATCTGAAATTAAGAATCTAATGATGACCATGAAACAATTATTGATTGTTGAAAAAACCCACCTGATTCACTAATGTCCTTTAAGGAAAGAAACTGCCAACCTTACCTGGTCTGGCCTACATATGACTCCAGAGCCACAGCAATGTGATTAACTCTTAACTGTCCTCTGGGTAATTAAGGATTGACAATAAATGCAGGCCTAGCTAGTGATACCAACATCCTGTGAATAAATTAAAAAGAAAATTGGACAAAATTTGCTGGATAATCCTTAGTATGTGTAGAGTTACACTGACAAACAATTTTCATTTGTAGGTTGGGCTTGCTGTGTGGCGGACTTGCATGTACTGTCGCTATGTACATTAATATATAGGACTCTGTACTTTGCAGACAGAAAGAATATGGATATGTGAACAGGTATTGTACTTGTTTTGACTCAGCAAACTAAATGACAGATATTCGCTGGTTCATTTCTCAGGGCATTGTCTTGACCAATCAGAATCAACCTGCCAGGTTTAAATTTAAACAATGCTTGGCAGTTCATCAACTATCAATCACCATTAACTGATGCATTCCCCTGGGCATTACTGTACGCCAACCAAATAGCATTTTTCTGCCAGCGGTATAAATTCATTTTCCCTTAAATTCGTCTTCTTGAGAATTATCTTAATGAATGCAAACAAGATGCTCTGACCAAATGTGTTTTTATCAGCAATGTTCAAATATACATTTGCAATATTATCCTCCTTACTTTGTTTTAAGTTAAGGATCAAGTTGTTAGTTCATCTCATTTCCATTGCTTATTCTTGCTAAGATTTTACCCTATTTCCTCTTTAAACTCTAGATGATATTTGGTCCATGGAAAATTTATAATCAACTGAAAACTCCACATCATTGAATAGATTTTAAATTGCTAGAAATGCTATGAGTATTGTTAGACAAAATTTTTATTTCAAAATTATACTTTTGCATAAAATTATCTTCAGAGAAACGGTGTTTTGTATAGTAGCGAATGAATAAACAAACAGTGGAGTTTGACTCTATATAATGAACAAACCAAAGGCATTTCTTACTTATACAAGATTATATTTACATATATTTGAGGCATCGGAAGGGTCCAATAACAGAACAGACCCCTGATTAACTTCAGCCAAAAGATTTTAGATGGTGGTCTTTCCCCTCTGCACTTTGGTGGCAGCTGCCCCAAGCTTTAGTACATCCCTCAGCACATAGTCCTAGACCTTGGAATGTGCCAATACTCAGTCAAGGAGGAGGAGGTGAGGACTGCAGACGCTGGAAATCAGAGTCAAAACATGTGCTGGATAAGCACAGCTGGTCAGGCAGCATGTGAGGAACAGGAGATCAACTCTTTTCTTTGGAAGACCAACAGATTTTGGGCAGACCAAACAACATCTTTCATCGAGTTGATGGTCCTCCAGGCACGTTCCACGTTTGTCTTGGTGTGCATCCCATGGAGCAGACCGAGGAGCACAGAGTCCTGGTGTCATAGAGCTGCTTGGGATTACTTTGACAAAAACCACTACATCTTTCTCTAGACTTCCTTTGCAAAGGCACATTCCAGTAGGACATGTGTGACATTCTCCACACCCCCACCCCTTCTGCAGTCACTTTGAGGGCAGAGTACAGTGGTGCAGACCGACTGGATGTACATGAAGGATCGCACAGGTAGTGCCCTTTTCACCACCAGCCAAATTAAATCTTGGTGCCTGTTGGAAAGTTCTGGTGATGAGGCATTCTGCCAAAAGACTTTGACAGTCAGCTCAGGGAACCACGTGACAGGATCCACGTGGAGGATCCTGCAGGGTCTCAAGGATGCTATGTGCTGACCACTTCCTGATGGACTTGTGGTCAAAGGCATTTTTTTTGCAAATTTCTCCACGAAGGACAGGTGATACAGAATGGTCCAACAACTTGGAGCAATCCATGGCAACACAATCCGTCCCATCCTTCACAACACTGGGGACAGGTAGAATGTATGTGGTGCCACCTGATGTTTGTATATCAAGGATGTTCGCACAGCTTGATGCAGCCACACACAAAGGTAGCCATCAGGATGAGGGCGAACAGAACCACAACAACGAGCTACAAATCTTCTCACAAACTTTGATGTTGGGTATGTTCGCCCCTCCTCCCCATTATCCAAGGGTTTTGTAAATGGAGTCCTTGCAGACACAGTCCATTTTAGACATCCACATGAAGTGGAAGATGCTCAGGGGGAAATAAATGATCCATTAAATATACCTCCCCTTTCCCCAGAACAAAATGTTCAGGCTGTTTCTTGGGACCTAGTTGGTCATCAACATTTTTTTAATTGTATTTTTATTGTTTTTTTCATGCAATGTTTGCCTGGGCACCGTTTGGTTGGATTGCTGGGATCTTTCAACACATTATTCTTTTCTGTTGAGACCTCCTTCTATCAGCGCCGGATGAAATCCACAATTGTTGCAAGCCGTTTCCATGGTTCCTTGGCGACCCGGAATGCAATTTCTCATTGGACCGAGCAGTACGGCTGAGACACATTGAATATAGAGGCAGACGATGCTGCAGGGAGGCTAATGGCCGTCAGAACTGACAAAATACGTCCAACCTGCATCTGGGTTGCTTTGAAAAGACTTGACTTGAACGGTAGGAACAGCACCAGTCAGGGCTGACGGCTAGGTTCTGTTTATTTTGCTGCTTATAATAACATGTTTCAGAGCAGAAAGAGCTTATTGCCCTCAAGGAAGATTTATTGAAACGTGGCTGCGTATATAATTGAATAAGGAGGTTCAAAAAAGACGATTAAAATAATGGGGAGACTTAGTCGCTGTAAATAACATACAGATATCCCGGTAAAATAGGGGGAGAGCGGATGTGAAAAGAATTAGAAATAGTGGAAACGGAAAATAGCTGTCTGCTCAGTTAGATTTGTCAAAACATCACCTCGCGGTTTCACACCCCGTTCAAAGGGAGAGGGGGACCGAAATACCCGTGATAGGGTCGACGTTAACACGGAGAGGAAAGTTACTTCTGGAAAAAAATAAGATTTCCCTGCAAAATATACTTATTCCTAATATTTATAAAACATAACAGCTGAAAATTGACATTAGATGAAGTGCAGTACAGATCAGTTAGTTTCTTCACAGTATGTCACATTCTCAGGCCTAATGGTACTCAGTTAAAAGCAGTGTTGGGATGTTGGGATCTGAAATACATGCAGCCTGTCCTGAAGAAACTAAGCAGGTCTAGCAGACTGGTATAGTGGAATTATCACTGGATTGTTATCCTGAAATGCATGACTAGGGACACAGGTTTTAATTCCACCATGAAAGATAGTGACATTTGAACTTAGTTAAGAAATATGCAATTTTAAAAAAGGCTATGGATGACCAGGAAACGATTGTTGTAAAAACTCATCTGGTTGTCCTTTAGGGAAGGAAGATCTGCCATCCTCCCCTAATCAGTATATAACTCCAGACCTACAGCAAAGTGGTTAACTCTTTACTGCCCTATGGAATGGCCAAGCATGTTCCTCAAGTCAACGGCATTTGGGATGGGCAACAAATGCTGGAAATGTTCAAATCCTGTGGAAAAAAAGTATTTGTATGAAGAAAAAGTGAACTTTTAAAAATCCAATATGACTTTGAACCCATGTACCTCCAATTACAGATACTGTTTATTGTGGTCCACATCTCAGTGTTGATAACTGTGTGCATTGCTGCAGTCTGTGATCCTGGCTGCAGCAGCAGTGGATCAGTGCAGCATTGCTGTAAGGAATGTAGGAGAAGGCAGACAAAGTGACAACAGCCTGCCCCTCCCCATCCAAGACATTAGCTGCCCCATTCAGTCAAGGTTTTAAAGGTATCAAGTCTTTAAGTCAGTGAGTAAAAGTATCAAATCTTTGAGTGAGGAGTTGAGTGGTTGAGTCAGGACATGGAGGTGCTGATGGGAGAGAGTGCTGGGTCAGGTCGAAGGTAGCATTAGTGGGTGGAATTGAGTCACTCTAGGTCAGAATGGGGGGTGGCGATGTAGTTCTTGGGTCAGAGGTTGGTATATGAAACTGAGTCATCTGCTTTGGGTTGAAGAGCAGTTGGATGGTGGTTGCAATTGACATAGTACCTCCTTCTTTACTTTCCATCTTGCCATTTATCCTGGAAGAGGGAGGTGGCTCTGTCTCCTTGTGGAGTTCAACAGTGGTGAAGGTGAATGCTCGGGTCTGTGGGAGAGCATTGTGGATATTGCTCCTGGGAGCTTGCAGTAGGATGAGAAGTGTTTAGGGCTTGAGGTGGGAACCTGTAATGATAAAGACAGAAGGATTAGAGTGCAGTGCATGTGGCCATTACTGGAGAATGTGTGTACGAGGATCTTACCTTGCTTCTGAATGAGGATAGGTTTCAGGGATTAGGATACAGGAAACTCCACAAACTAATACTAGTGCCCTGTTCTTTGCAGATAAGAAGAACATGTCCATACATTGTATCTATTGAATGGAACAAAATAGGTGAGAGCCATTTGCTGGTTCATTTCTCAAGGCAATATCCCGACCTGAGTTACTCTGACTGGGTTCAAATTCTAAACAAAGCCTGGCAGTTAACCCTCAATCAGCATTTATGGGCCACATTTATTAGCATTCTCCTGTCATGTAGGAAAAATGATGGTTTTCCTTTGAATGATTAATTTTGGGAATGATCCTGACGAATGCAAGATGAAAACCCTTGGCAAAATTGAATCATAGAGTCACAAAGATGTACAACACGGAAACAGACCCTTCGGTCCAACCTGTCCATGCCGACCTGGTATCCCAACCCAATCTAGTCCCACCTGCCAGCACCTAGCCCACATCCCTCCAAACCGCCTATTCATATACCCATCCAAATGCCTTTTAAATGGTGCAATTGTACCAGCCTCCACCACTTCCTCTGGCAGCTCATTCCATACACGTACCATTCTATGCGTGAAAGAGTTGTCCCTTAGGTCTCATTTATATCTTTCCCCTCTCACCCTAAACCAATGCCCTCTAGTTCTAGACTCCCCCCACTCCAGGGAAGAGACTTTGTCTATTTATCCTACACATGATTTTGTATATCTCCATAAGGTCACCCCTCAGCCTCTGACGCTCCAGGGAAAAATAGCCCCAGCCTGTACAGCCTCTCCCTATAGCTCAAATCTTCCAACCCTGGCAACATCCTTGCAAATCTTTTCTGAACCTGAATGGGTTCAGATGTTTCACAACATCTTTCCGATAGGAAGGAGACCAGAATTGCACGCAATATTCCAACAGTGGCCGAGCCGATGTCCTGTACAGTTGCAACATGACCTCCCAACTCCTGTACTCAATACCCTGACCAATAAAGGAAAGCATACCAAACGCCTTCTTCACTATCCTATCTACTTGTGACTCCACTTTCAAGGCGCTAATAACCTGCACTTCAAGGTCTCTTTGTTCAGCAACACACCTTAGGACCTTACCAGTAAGTGTGTAAGATTTGCTTTCCCAAAATGCAGCACCTCGCATTTATCTGCTACTTTTCAGCCCAGTGACCCATCTGATCAAGATCCTGTTGTAACCTGAGGTAATTTTCTTCGCTGTCCACTACACCTCCAATTTTGGTGTCATTTGCGAACTTACTAACTATATCTCTTATGCTCACATCCAAATCATTTATATAAATGATGAAAAGTAGAGGACCCAGCACTGATCCTTGTGACACTCCACCGGTCACAGGCCTCTAGTCTGAAAAACAACCCTCCACCACCACCCTCAGTCTTCTACCTTTGAGCCAGTTCTGTATCCAAATGGTGATTTCTCCCTGTTTTCCATGAGATCTAACCTTGCTAACCAGTCTCCCATGGGGAACCTTGTTGAATGCTTTACTGAAGTCCATATACATCACATCTACCGCTCTGCCCTCATCAATCCTCTTTGTTACTTCTTCAAAAAACTCAACCAAGTTTGTGAGACATAAATTCCCATGCACAAAGCCAGGTTTTTAAAAAATATATTTTAAATATTACAACAAATACAAAACAATGCAATTCAAAACAGTACAAAAATAAACCCAAATAAACCAAGTTTGTGAGACATAAATTCCCATGCACAAAGCCAGGTTTTTAAAAAATATATTTTAAATATTACAACAAATACAAAACAATGCAATTCAAAACAGTACAAAAATAAACCCAAATAATAAAAAAAATTCCCCAACCCACCCTCCTGTACGAATGTATAAACATGTAGAGAAATATAAAATTAAAAAAAACCTAAACTAGCTATTTAACTAAATAAATAAATAACTAACAACAAACAAATAAATAGTAATAACTCAGCCCAGC
>NC_057718.1:64365934-64397613 GCF_004010195.1 Chiloscyllium plagiosum
AGAGAACCTTTACCCATCTTATGAAAACTTCGCCCAGACCAAACCGGTCTAGAGTGTAGAAAAGGTACGGCCACTCAGCTCGGTCAAATGCCTTCTCTGCATCTAAAGAAATCACCAATCCCTATATTGACTGCTGTTGGCATGCTTGAATTACATTAAGCAGCTTCCTAACATAATTGGAGGATCTGCGACCCTTTATGAAGTCCGTCTGATCCTCTTTAACAATAGAAGGTAACATAGTCTCCAGCCTTAACGCAAGAGCCTTAGAGAGGATCTTAAAGTCCACATTTAAGAGTGAGATGGGCCTGTATGAAGCACAGTCTTCTGGATCCATCCCTTTTTTAAGGATAAGTGAAATATTGGCCTCTCTCAGAGATGGTGGGAAACAATCATGACTGTATGAATCATTAAACATATTCAGCATTGGGCCTGACAGTATACTTATAATTCCTAATAAAATTCACTGGGAAGTCTGTCAGGACCGGGTGCCTTTCCACTCTGAAGCTGCCTCACAGCTTCCTGCACTTCTTGTTCTGATAATGGGGCATTGAGAAAGGACTGTGGTTCGGCAGTCACACCCAGGAGCTTCAGATCTCTAAAAAAGGATTTCATTTTGGCCTGCCCCTCCTCACAATTCTCTGACTGATATAACTTAGAGTGGAATCTCTGGAACGCCACATTAATCCTTTTAGAATCAAATGTTAGGTTCCCAGACCCTTCCCTAATCATTGTAATGATTTGTGGGGCACTTTTCTTTCTGGCTAAGTATTTGCCTGGCTTGTCACCATGCTCGTATAACCTTTGCTTTGCAAAAGCCAACTCCTTTTTTGCCGTCTGCGTGAGCACAGAATTTAGTGCAGACCACAGTGCCATAATCCTCTGTAGTTTGACCAATAGGGTCTGTCAAAATAGGCCTTCTTGGCTCCCTTCAACCGTGCTTCAAGGAGACGTTGCTGCTCACCCTTCTGCCACTTCCTACTTGTGGAATATGAAATAACTAATCTCCTAGCATAAGCTTTGGCAATTTCCCAGAGAACAGATGAGCTATTAACCGAGCCTATGTTGATGTCTAAGAATGCCCGAAATTCCCGAGAGAAATACTCCACAAACTTACTGTCCATGAGAATAAAGGGGTCCATTTTCCAGTACCTTGAATCCACTGTAACATCCTTAATCTTAACCATGAGATATACTGGAGCATGATCGGAGATGGCAATATTACCAATCGTACAAAATGCCACAAGATCCAGGGTTACCGGAGGAGTCAGCAAAAAATAAATCCTCGTGTGACATCTATGCTGATTGGAGAAAAATGTGAAATCTGTACCTGTCGGGTGGAGACGCCTCCAGACGTCCACCAACCCTAATTCCCCGCACAGACCCAATAACTGTTTAGTTTGTGCAGAGGGTATTGAGGGACCTTTAGGCAATCTGTCTACTGTGGGGTCCATGAGGCAGTTAAAATCTCCCCCTATAATGATGTGCCAAGACTTGAGATATATCAGTTTAGAAAAGGCATCTACCAAGAATTTAAGAGGATGAGCTGGGGGAACAATAAACATTTAAAACACCATATTCTTCCCCATTTATCAAGGCTTCAAGAATTACACACCTCCCATATGTGTCTTTAACACATTCCAACAATTTAAATAGGAGATTTTTCCTAACCAATATAGCCACTCCCCTACTTCTGGTATTAAATAATGAAAAATAAACTCAGTCAAAGCCATTCTGCTGTAATTTCAGATGCTCCTTGTCATCCAAATGTGTCTCCTACAACAAAGCAATATCCACCTTCTCCTTTCTAAGACTCAAGAGTACCTTCTTCCTCTTAATTGGTGAGTGACTTCCCTTGATATTCCAGGTACACCTTTTAATCAATCATTAGCCATAATCTTCTGCGATTACATTTAAATTCCAGAGAGGAGGAACCCGAACCACAAATTGCTGAGCCTTAGTGTTGCATAGTCCACCAAATATAAAAACTACATTAACTAAAACCACTACATTTAGCAAACATACAAACTTATTAAAAATAAAAAACAACAAAAACCAGAAAACAAACCAACATATAAAGCGCCAATAGCGCTGAGTAGGGGAACTCAACCCCTGCCCGGAGGGGGCAACTACCCATCCCGAACTGCCCATAAGTAGACATCTAACCATCTCAACCACCTTCACTTCTCCCAGCTAGAGCCACATCACAAGCACAAGCTAAAAAGAATAAACACCCCATAGAATATCAATATGAATAAAAAAGCATTCTTGGGAATAAACACCCCACGCATCCTTTGGTATGTCGTAACTTAGAAATTTAAAATGTACATCTTAACCACCGCCAGACATAGTTTGAACCAAATTATTATCAACAGAGGAAAAAAAGGGAAAAACAAAGCTCCAACCGGATTTCCTCCATTTTTTTTACAGAATGATAAACACATACCCAAGCAACAATATTTATACATACTACAATTGTTTAAATTGGGTTAGTTTGTCCACAAAGTCTCTTGCCTTCTCCAATGTGTCAAAGAGATGCATGGATCCATCTAAGGTGATCCGAAGCACTGCCAGATATCTCTGGGAGTACTGAATCCCAAGCTCCCTCAGTCTTCTCTTGACACCATCATATGATTTTCGTTTCTGGATCACCGCTGTTGAAAAGTCCTGAAAAAACATGATCTTAGACCCGTCATAAATTAGGGCCTTCAGATCCTTCCCCTGGAGTCTGGAAGCCTCTATGACTCTCTCCTTATCCCGGTAATGATGGAACCGCACCAGGAGAGGACGAGGGCATTGTCCCAGACCCGATCTCCGCGCTGCTACCTGGTGAGCCATCTCTATTTTCAATCCTCTCATGCCAGCCTCCAAGTCAAGGAATTTCAGAAGCCAATTTTCAACAAATTCCGCAGGCCGCTCACCGTCCTTACCCTCGGGCAGACCGATGATCCGAATGTTTTTTCTCCTGCCCCTGTTTTCAAGATCATCCACTTGGTCACGCAAATTACGAACCTGCGTCTTCAGGGCTTGGATTTAATCCTTGAATGAGCTGGCATCAGCTTCCACTACTGTGACTCTGTGCTCCATCTCATCCGTCCTCTTCTCCAGGTCTCCCAGCTGCTGCTTATGCTTCTCCAGCATGAGAGAGATTGGAGCCAGCTTCTCTTCAATCTGTTCCTCCAGCATCTCATGAGTCTTCCCGACTTGGTTCACCAGGTCCTGGAGAGTAATCATCTCCGAGGCTGCTGCAGGCTGAGCTGCAGACCCGCCCTTGGATGCTCCTCCTCCCTCTTTAGGCATTTCTGGACAGCTGAAAATACAGGTAAGTCAATTTTTAAATGTTTCTTGGGGCTCCACAATCTTTCCACCGCCCCAAGAAATCCTGATGACCTGGGTTGGGTGGGTTAAAGGACTGTCCTGCTCCTTCTGCGATGCGAGGCTCTGCAGTGCAATCTTCTCAGATCGCCGCCATCTTCGATCCCCCCCGCGCAAAACCATGTTGACTATCCTTAATCAGTCCTTGTCTTTCCAAATACATGTACATCCTGTCCCTCAGGATTCCCTCCAACAACTTGGCCACCACTGAATTCTTCTCACTGGTTCTATAGTTCCCTGGCTTTTCCTTATCACCCTTATTAAACAGTGGCACCACGTTAGCCAACCTCCAGTCTTTCGGCACCTCACCTGTGACTATCGATGATACAAGTATCTCGGCAAGAGGCCCAGCAATCACTTCTCGAGCTTCCCACAGAGTTCTAGGGTACACCTGATCAGGTCCTGAGGATTTATCCACTTTTATGCACTTCAATATATCCAGCACTTCCTCCTCTATAATATGGACATTTTACAAAATGTCACCATCTATATCCCTACATTCTAGATCTTCCATCTCCTTTTCCACAGTAAATATTGATGCAAGATACTCATTTTGTATCTCCCCATCTCCTGCGGCTCCACACAAAGGACGCTTTGCTGATCTTTGAGGGGCCCTATTCTCTCCCTAGTTACCCTTTTGTCCTTAATGTATTTGTAAGAACCTTTGGATTCTCCTTAATTCTATTTGCCAAAGCTATCTCATGTCCCCATTTTGCCCTCCTGATTTCCCTCTTAAGTATACTCCTACTGCCTTTATACTGTTCGAAGGATTCACTCGATCTATCCTGTCTATACCTGACTTATGCTTCCTTTTTCTTAATGAAACCCTCAATTTCTTTAGTTATCCAGCATTCCCTATACCTACCAACCTTTCTTTTCATCCGAACAGGAATATACTTTCTCTGGACTCTAGTTATCTTATTTCCGAAAGCTTCCCATTTTCCAGCCGTCCCTTTACCTGCGAACATTTGCCCCCAATCAGCTTTGGAAAGTTCTTGCTTAATACCGTCAAAATTAGCCTTTCTCCAGTTTATAACTTCAACTTTTAGATCTGGTCTATCCTTTTCCATTACTATTTTTGATCCAATAGAATTATGGTCGCTGGCCCCAAAGTGCTCCCTCACTGACACCTCAGTCACCTGCCCTGCCTTATTTCCCAAGAGTAGGTCAAATTTTGCGCCTTCTCTAGTGGGTACATCCACATACTGAATCAGAAAATTTTCTTGTACATGCTTAACAAATTCCTTTCCATCTAAACCCTTAATACTATGGTAGTCCCAGTCTATGTTTGGAAAGTTAGAATCCCCTACCATAACCACCCTATTATTCTTACAGATAACTGAGATCTCCTTACAAATTTGTTTCTCAATTTCCCTCTGACTATTAGGGGGTCTATAATACAATCCCAATAAGGTGATCATGCCTTTCTCATTTCTTAGTTCCACCCAAATAACTTCCCTGGATCTATTTCCGGGAATATCCTCCCTCAGCACAGCTGTAATACTATCCCTTATTAAAAACACCACTCCCCCTCCTCTCTTGCCTCTCTTTCTAACCTTCCTGCAGCATTTGTATCCTGGAATATTAAGCTGCCAGTCCTGCCCATCCCTGAGCCATGTTTCTGTAATTGCTTTGATATCCCAGTCCCATGTTCCTAACCATGCCCTGAGTTCATCTGCCTTCCCTGTTAGGCCCCTTGTATTGAAATAAATGCAGTTTAATTTATTAGTCCTACCTTGTTCTCTGCTTTGTCCCTGCCTGCCCTGACTGTTTGACTCGCTTCTGTTCTCAACTGTACCAGTCTCAAATTGATCTCTTTCTTCACTATCTCCCTGGGTCCCCTCACCCCCCCTCCACCAGCCTTACTAGTTTAAATCCTCCCGAGCAGCTCAAGCAAATCTCCCTGCCAGTATATTAGTCCCCTTCCAATTTAGATGCAATTCGTCCTTCTTGTACAGGTCACTTGTACCCCAAAAGAGATTCCAATGATCCAAAAATGTGAATCCTTCTCCCATACACCAGCTCCTCAGCCATGCATTCATCTTCTCTATCCTCTTATTCCTGCCCTCACCAGGAGTAATCCAGATATTACTACACTCGAGGACATCCTTTTTAAATTCCTGCCTAACTCTATGTAATCACCCTTCAGAATTTCAACCATTTCCTTTCCTAAGTTGTTTGTTCCAATATGTACAATGACCTCCTGCTGGTCCCTCACCCCCTTGAGAACATGCTGCACCCTCTCTGAGACATCCTTGATCCTGGCACCAGGGAAGCAACACACCATTCTGATTTTTCACTGCTGGCCACGGAAACGTCTGTCTGTACTACTGACTAGAGAGTCCCCAAATTCAATTGATCTCTTGGAACCCGATGTATCCCTCACTGCATTCAAGCCAGTCTCAATACCAGAAACTTGGCTGTTCATGCTACGTTCTCCTGAGAATCCATCACCCCCTACATTTTCCAAAACAGCATACTTGTTTGAAATGGGGATAGCCACAGAAGTCCTGCACTAACTGCCCATCTCTCTTACCTTTCATCGAGTTAATCCATTTATGTGACTGTATCTGTGACATTCCCCCTTCCTATAACTGCAATCCATCACATTTTTTTGCTGTTGCAAATTCCTCATTGCCTCTAACTGTCCCTCCAACCGATCCATTCAATATGACAGGATTCGCAACCAACGGCATTTATTGCAGATATAATCCGCAGTAACCTGTAAACTCTCCCTAAACTCCCACATCTGACAAGAAGAGCATATCATTCTACTAAAACCATTTTTGCTCCTTCACAATCTATAGACCCAGAAAATAGCACTGTCTTATTCCTCCACAAACACTTTTGTCTGTTTTCAGTAGTATTCTGGATCAGGAATTGTTGTGGATCAGTAATGAAGTTTGAGTGGTCACATAGTTCCAGATGAGCTGTTCCCTGATGTATCTGTGACAATAGTATCTATTGCTCCCATTCTGATTACTCTGGCCACTGTTTCTTTGTGGGGAATAATTCTCACGCAGTGATACTTTCCTCCATGTCGTCAGGTCCTGCAAACATCTGTAATCTGCTATGTCTTCCAGAGAAATGTTTATGATTTAGTACATGGCAAGTGCATGTAGTGTGATGCCTCAAATAATTAGCTCTAACACAGCAAATTAGAGTCAACTTGTCAACCAATTAGCACCTACCCTGCTGTTGTATAAATTGTTGTGATAATTTAATATTTGGGGTGTTAATTGCGAAAAGCTCCAACAACTTGTCTTTCTTGTCTACTAACAAACAACTGGTGAAAAGCTGTGAGATGTGTCTGACATGTGAATAATGTAAAAGTGTAGGTTGTGGGAATGTCAGTATCCAGTTAGATAAATTAGCTGTGCATGTTTGCCTATGAGGCAAGAGTTCAAAGTAATTTATTGTTTCATGCAGTATTTTTTCTTTTAAAAATGAATTGATTCTGCATTTTCAACATTTCATTAGTCTTCTTGTTTTAGGAAGGAACAGTTTTGACATTGCAAGCACTTCAGTTTCCTTTGTTGTTGCAAGGGCTGGAAAAGCATTCGATTGTTTAGATGAGAACATTGCAGGAACATGCAGGATTGGAAATGAAATTTGATCATACTTCAAGTGTCAAAATAGATTAGACCTACTATATATTACTTTAGGATGAGCAATTACCCTGCCTTTATTTGCTGCCTCCTACCAAATAGTCAAACGAAGCAGTGACGTTTCCTCAGGGTGACTGGAGATAAAGCAGGAGATTTATATATTAACTCATTGAATGCAAGAAACTATTTGAATGAATTAGCCAACTAAATACTCTTTAGAGGCATGACACTGTAGTCATTATTGGGCATGCTTGAAAGCTGGTCATATTCAGAGCTAAATATTACAAGCTATGAAATCTTTAAATGAAAGGGGAAAATGAACTGGGATTAATGAGTGAACAGACACTGAGGGAATTCCAGGTCAAATAAGAACAACATATTGCAAAAAAAAAGAAGAAATATTTGCAGAAGAGCCAGCAAAAAGATCAATGCCTGAGGACAGGTTGTAAATACTGTAGAAGACATGACACAACAGCAAAGGAAGCATATAGAGTGCAAGAAAAAGTTTGCAATAAGTGTAATAAGCTGAAACATTTTCTATGCAAATATTTAGCTTGAAAGAAGAAAAACAAACATCTAAAAATGGCTGCTGGAGAGATGTAAGCTGATGATCCTGAAGAATTACTCTACACACTATAGCAGGTTGGCAAGGTCAGATCTAGAGGTCTTAAATGGTTTGTGACCCTTAGAATGATGATTCCATCAAGTGAAGGTAAAGTGCTAATGGACACTGGTGCTTCATGCAACATCATAGGCCTGTGTGATGTGGCTCAAGGTGGAGATCCAAAAATGAAGCCCTGAGAAGTGAAGTGGAGGCAATATGATCAAACGATGCTCATTGCAAAAGGATAAATGAGGTTGTGAGCACAATCAGTGGAGAGAATGAAGTTCTGAAGATCAAAATAGTGTCTCTTAAACAAATCCACAAGTCTCAGCTGAAGCAAATCTGAAACTTGGACTGGAAATCCTGCACATGCCAGAAGAGATTTGCAGCCTTTCACAGGCTATTAAGTGATTGACTGTCATCTTCTAGTGCCTGTTCAGCAAAGAAATTCTTTCAGGTCTAGATTGTCTTCTTGGTGAACATAATCTCAAAGCAGTTGGGAGTGTGACACCAACTTAGCATTTGCTGAGGAGAGATACAGCTGCTCTTAAGTCCAGTCTGAAAGACAAGGTTGAGGAACTAGCATCTGCTCTGACCAAGGAGGTCCTAAACATGGAAAGAAAGATAAGAAGGCAGAAATAGTTCTTGACAGAGCTGGCAGCTAATGATAAGTGAGCGAAAGCAGAAAAAGCAGTCATCACAGAACAGCCAGAAAAAAAGCACTGTGATAAGAGAAAGGAACAGAACAAGAGGGAAAAAAATGCAATTGAAAATATCTGATGTCAAATACATAGGTCATGTACTGACATGGAAAAGACTCTCCCAGATCCTAACAAGTTGAGAACATGAGCAGTGATGCACTGGCCAACAGATGTGAAGCAGTTTATTGGATTTGTGAACTGTCTACTGAAGTTTTTTTACCTAATTCGTCATCAGAGCAGGAACATCAAAGCAACTTACTGCTAAGAACATGTGGCAATAGTGGGACATAGTATAAGAAACAGTTTTCAAAATACTGGTGAAAATAATTTGACATGTATTTGCAAGTCATCAATCCAAGACTTTGAATCTAAAGGCGCAGATCTTGTTCCTATCAAGAACTAGGAATGAGGAGACATCAAACTGACAATAATAACTCATGCAAGAGTCACAGACAGATCTGAACGTTTACATGTAATGAATCAAATTCATGTGCGCAGTCAGCAACAGACTAGAATCAATATTTGTGCATGAATTAATTTTTGGTTGGAATATGTATATTGGGTAACTTGTAGCTGCAAATGGCACTTCATGCAATTTTTTGAATTAAAAGGTGGCTTGAAATACAATTGTACATTGTTTCTAGCTGACTTGTAGTCATTGAACCTCTTACTCTGCTGTTGCTCTACTCTACTGAAATGAGAATTTGTGGTGGCCTGGTGGCATTGCCAGACTAGAAATACAGAACTCCAGGCTAGTGCTGGGGATAAAGGTTTGAATCCCACCATTGCAGAAAGCAAAATTTGAATTAGACTATAAGACATAGGAGCAGAAGTATGCCGTTCAATTCATCGAGTCTGCTTCACCGTTCAATTGGATCATGACTGATCTGATAATCCTCAACTCTACTTTCCTGGCTTTTCCCTATAATCCTTGATTACCTTACTGATTAAAAATCTATTCATCTCTGCCTTGAATATATTACCTGCTGAATCTGAATGTGAGCTATTTGTGATTCATTCATGAGATCTTCCAAATCCCTCTATTTGGTAGCTCTCTGTAGTCTTTCTCTATTTACGTAACATTCATCTGCTTGATTCTTCCTGACAAAGTGCAGAACCTCACATGTTATATTCCATCTGCCAAGTTTTTGATCTCTTACTTAACCCATCCATATCCCACGGTATACACTTTGTGTCATCCTCATCCCTTGCCTTTCCACTTATTTTTGTGTTAGTTGTACACTTATCTATACTACATTCATTTTCCTTATCCAAATATTGTAAATAATTGTGTCTCCAGCACTGATCCTTCTCGCACACCATTTTGTTGCAGGTTGACATTCCTGAAAATGCCCCTCTTATCCCCACTTTTTCTCTCTTATTAGTTAGTGTTTTAAAAAAAATTCTCAAGGTCAGGTTCGTAGGAGAGTAGTCTGACACAGAACAAACGACCAAGAGGCGAGTCTGCTATTATGATTCACACATGTATTGGGACATAATTTTACACCACAGTTAGTTAATTCTTTATACTAATATACTTAATCCAATGCCATAGGCTCTTATCTTCTAAGTAAACTTATATGTTATTTTATCCAGCATGATTTCCCTTTCATGAAGCCATGTTGACTCTGATCTAGAGTTCTTAAATGGTTTGTGAGTCTTAGAATGATGATTACATCAAGTAAAGATAAAATGGCAGATATAATATATTACGAATTTTTAATTTCTCTGCCATAATCTACTTTATAATACTCTTAACATTGTCCCAATAATAGACATCATGCTATCTTGAGTCTTTAGTTACCTATTTATTTGTTTCATTGCTTTTAGGTAAAGCAGTTTAAAATTAGCAGTTTTCTAATCCTCAGTTACTTTTCCAGAATCTGAGGTTTCTTGGAAGATTGCTGCCAGTGTATCCTGCAGCTACATCCACGATATATCCCATTGAGTCCTGCATCTTATTGATGTTTACCACTATTAGTTTTCCTAGTACTTTTACTCTAGTGATAGTTATTGTATTTATTTCCTCTTATTTTTCGCATTTGATCATTTAGTAATTTTGGAATGCTATTAAGTGTTTTCTATTGCTTAGCCTGATGCAAAATATTTATTCAACTCCCCTGCCATTTCCTGGTTCCCATTATTATTATTTTCCAGCATCATTCTGCATTTAAGCAACTCTTGGATAGGTACATGGAAGATAGTACAATGAAGGATATGTAGGTTAATCTGATCTTAGAGTAGGATAAGAGGTTGGCACAACATCGAAGGCTGAAGGGTCTGGATTGTGATGTACTGTTCTATGTTCTGTGTTCATTCTCTATGGGCCTATTTCACCTTGACTTCTCCTTCA
Source organism: Chiloscyllium plagiosum (assembly GCF_004010195.1). NCBI lineage: Eukaryota > Metazoa > Chordata > Chondrichthyes > Orectolobiformes > Hemiscylliidae > Chiloscyllium > Chiloscyllium plagiosum. The sequence continues at coordinate 64,376,573 of NC_057718.1, forward strand.
TTTTTATACATTTAAACAAGCTCTTGATGTCTGTTTTGATATTGCTTATGAGTTTACCCTCAAAGTTTATCTTCTCCCTCAAAAAATGGTTGTCTTTTCTTGGTGTTTAATATTTTCCCAATTCTGTGGCTTGCCACTAATCCTTCTGGCATTCTATGCCTTTTTCTTTCAATTCGAAGCTACCCTGAACTTCACTCAGTATCTTCCCTTTATTCTCTTCTGAGAATCCAGCTTCCTCACTGAGCTATACCGTTTCTGTGAGTCAAGACCTATTTTCTTTAATGTTTTACAACTGTCTTTGCTGCTAAATCCCTTTTTCAGTCAATACCAGCACTCTACTCTCATTCCTTTGTAACTACCTTTATGTAACTTAGCACAGTTGTTTCCAACTCAATGCTAAATTAAAATTTATTCTATGCTATGGCCATTGTTTCATAATACCGTTTCTGTGAATCAAGACCTATTTTCTTTAATGTTTTACAACTGTCTTCGCTGCTAAATCCCTTTTTCAGTCAATACCAGTACTCTACTCTCATTCCTTTGTAACTACCTTTATGTAACTTAGCACAGTTGTTTCCAACTCAATGCTAAATTAAAATTTATTCTATGCTATGGCCATTGTTTCATAGGGGATCTTTTACTCTGAAACAATTTATTAAACTTATCTCAAATCACCAGGTCCAAAGTAATCTGCTCCCTGGCTGAATCTAGGAAACTGTACTGAAAAATATGAACTCTTTCTCATAGTTACCTCTGCCTTTATGAATATTGATTGAATTTATAAAGTACATACTCGAGATTCCCTGCTCTTGACACTTGCAGTTGTTTTCAAGAAAAGAGAAAAGAAAACACTGGAGATGTAAATACAATTAAGATCTGAATTTTATTTTGAAAACTAAAACTATTCACTAATCACACTCGCAGCTTTGTTCTCTGCATTCAACTCATGTTCTGATTCATGACATTACTCCATCTCTGGCCTCACTGCAGGTTGGCATCTTATTTTTTTTTATTCTCTCCTACTCACCCTTTGCCCTGGAAAGTTTACTTTTTACGGTTAAAGCATCTCTGTTCCACTTATTGAATTCCCATTTGCAACTAAATTCTGACAGTGTAGTCAGTAAACGCGCTTGGCCTTTGTCTTAGTCTGTTGCAGTCCTCCTTATGCAAATTAATACATTTGGTGTCCGCAAGCCATTGTCATAAAAGCTTATTGGATTCATTGATGAAAATTTGCTGCCCTTACCTGGTCTGGCCTATAAGTGACTCCAGAGCCACAGCAATCTTTTTGAATCTGAAATGACTTCATGGGATGGCCTGCCAAGCTAGCAGTTGTATCAAACTACTCCCCAGTTAAAAAGAAGAAATGAAACCAAACAAATCATCGGCACCAACCAAAGTGTTGGAGACAACAAATGCACACACAGTCCTGTCAACCCTGTAAAATCCTTCTCATTAAAATCTGTGCCAAAATTGAAAGAGCTGTCACACATTTTAGTCAAGAAGCAACCTAACGTAGCCACAGTCATGGAATCATACATTATACATAATGTCTCAGACATCACCATTACCATCCCTGGATATGTTCTGCCCTACTGGCAGAACAGACTCACCAGACATCATAGTAAAGCAGTAAAGTCAGGAAATGATTGTCCTAACCCTATTGGAGGTTGTGTGGTTGATTCCGACCCCACAAAATCACATGGCATCAAGTCAAACATGGACAAGGAAATCTCTTTCTGATTATCACCTCCCACCCCACATCACTTGCTGATGAATCAGTTCATCCCCACATTGAACACCAATTAGACCAAGTATTGAGGCTGGCAAAGGCACAGAATGTATTCAAAGAGGTGTGGGTGGGGAGAATTAATTTCAATAATTATGGCCAACAGTTGGTAACACCCGACTGAATGAAATGACCAAGTCCTAAAGGACAAAGACATGGCCGCTAGACTGTGCCTGCAGCAGTTGGTGAAGGGACCAACAAAAGAGAAAAATGTACTTGACCCCGTTCTTACCAATGTACCTGTAACAGATCCATTTGCAACGGACAGTATTGGCAGGAGTGACCACCATATAGTGCTTGTAGAGGCAAAGTTCTACTTTTATATCATGTTTATGAATGGTATAGGTTTCATACATATTATAAACTCAAGATTAGTCATCAATGAGGTACTACTGAGCATGAACAGCATCATTATTGTACTCAAGCACAATCTGGAAACTAATGGCTCAGTAAATTCCCCAGTTAACCATCAAACCAGGAGTCAACCCTGATTCAATGAAGAATGCAGAAGACATATCATGAGCAACACCAGGCATGCCAAAAAATGAAATGTCAATCTGGTCAAATTACACCACAGAACTACTTGCATTTGCAAGAAGCATAAGCAGCAAGTGATAGATTGAGCAAAGCAATTGAACAACGAGTGGATCAAATGTAAGCACTGTAGTCCTACCACATCCAGTTGTGAATATTAGTATACAATTAAACAAGTAATTGGAGGAAGAAAAGGCTCCATAGATATCTCCATCTTCAACGATAGGGGAACCCTATGCATCACGGCAGAAACCAAGGCTGAAGTATTTGAAAACATCTTCAGCCAGAACTACCAAGCAGCCTCCTGCTGTGTTTCCCAGTTTCACGGATGCTAGCCTTCAATTTGATTCATGCTACATGTTATCAAGAAATGGTTGAAGCTGCTGGATACTGCTATTAGCCCTGACAACATTCCTGACAACAGTACTAAAGACTTGTGCTTCAGAAAATTATCGTTCTTCTCTCCAAGTTGTTCCAGTACAGCTACAACACTAGTGTCTACCTGACAATGTAAAAAATTGCCCATTTATTCAGATAAAAAAGGACAGATCCAACCGAGTGAATAGCCACCTCATCAGTCTACTCCTGATCATCAGCAAACAGTAGCGACAGTGACCAAAATGCTAACTGACAATTAATTTGGGTTCCCCAGGCTACTCTGCTCCTATAATCTTGATCAAAGCATAGACAACTCAAGAGGGGACACAACTCTAACGCCGTTTGTAGTAAAGAATTTCACACATTTATTATCCTCTGAGAGAAGAAATTCCTCTTCATCTTTATCTTAAATGGACAACCTTTTACTCTGGGTTAATGCCATCTGGTCCTAGGCTCTCCCACAAAGGGAAATGATTTCTCCACATCTACTTTATCAAGTCCCCTAAGAATTTTATATGTTTCATAAAGGTTGTCTCGCTTTGCTCTAAATACCAATGAGAAGAGGCCCAATCTAGTCAGTAATCCATATAGAACAGTTCCTGCACACCCAGGAAGCCTTAGTGAATCTTCTCTGGACTGTCTTCAATGTCACAGTATACCTTTCCTTCAATAAGTGACCCACAACTGTTCACAAATTTTCAGCTGTGGCCTGACTAGTGCCTTGTATATTTTAGCAACTCTTTCCTATTTGCTTCTCCATTCCCTTTATTTTAAAGGCCAACATTCCATTTGCCTTTCTATTACAAGTTGAACTTGGATGCTAGCTCTTTGAAATTTATGCACAGGACTCCAAACTCTGTGCTATAGCTTTCTGCTGTCTTCCTTGATTTAAATAATATTCAGTCCTCTGTACTTCCTGCCAAAGTGCACAACCTCACATTTTTCCACATTATATTCCCTCAAGATTTTGCCTGTCTTCACCTGCCTCTATGCCTGTGCTGACATTATGGGCAGGAGTTTTAGGGATAAGAGCAATGTAGACTATGGCAAGATTTGTGATGTATCAGTCAAAAAGTACACTGTGGCCTGTAACGATGTCGGAATGTCACTACTTTTTGTGTTTTTGACAAACAATGTGCTTAGTTTCTTGTGAGGCAGTGATGAGTTGCCAATTAAGGGGGATTGTTGCTTGTTCAACACCTTGTTAATTGTCCACCTCCTGGTTCATATTATTATTTCTCCAGCCTCATTCTTCAAGGGGCTTATGTTCGCTTTTAGCTCTCTTTTTATATATTTAAAGAATCTCTTGCTGTCCACAAGTAGGACAAGGGCTGCACTACCTGCTACTAAATTCTCCCTCGAATCACTCACCATCCTGAATTGGAAATAAATCACCGTTTCTTCAATAAGCTGAAATTCCCTTCATGAAGACATTGTGAATGTAAAAGTAAAATTGCCATTGTCTTACCAGGCCATAGGGCTCCTCTCTCATTAGAGATACAACTGGTGGTGGCTTACTCTGTGGGTCACAACACCTCAGGGAAGGGGAGAGGTTGAGATGGAGAGTCCTTCATGGTAACCTCAGGGATTGAACCCAAACTGTTGGCATCACTGTGCATTGCAAACCAGCTGTGCAAGCTAACCAAACCCCATAAGTAAAGTTACCAAAGTCTTAGAGCAAGGCTGCTCTCTTGTTAAAGAGAGATGGCTAATGGTACCACACCTCAGATGAGGGCAAGGTTGAGAATGAGACTCCTACATGATAACCTCAGCCGATGCAGGAATTGAATCCACATTGTTGGCATTACTCTGTAAACCAGCCATCCAGCCAACTGAGCTAATCAACAGACTTTGGGGTGTCTTAAAGTAGTGGTTGAAGAAGGCAGCTCACAACAGGGCGGCACAGTGGCTCAGTGGTTAGCACTGCTGCCTCACTGAACTAGAGACCCGGGTTTGATTCCAGCCTCTGGCAACTGTCTGTGTGGAGTTTGCACATCTTTCCCGTGTCTGTGTGGGTTTCCTCCCTGTGCTCCGGTTTCCTCCTACAGGTCACGTGTATTGGCCATGCTAAATTGCTCATAATGTTCAGGGGTGTATAGATTAGATGTATTAGTTAGGGGAATGGGTCTGGGTAAGTTACTTTTCAGAGTGGATTTGCTGGGCCAAATGGCCTGTTTCCAAACTGTAGGGATTCTATGATTTGATGAACTCATTAATGAATTAAAAAAAAAATCACTTTTGGATGAGGCAACTATTAAAAAACATTATTTGAAACTACTCAGGACACACAATGATGGTTTATTTGACTTAACTGCAATAATATTCTTCATTAGCTTCTGGTACCATCTGTTCACTTGTTCAAAATTGTTTAAAGAAATTATAAAATTTATTTTGAATGGAAATGTCTATCTGTCTATGGGCTATGTAAATAAGCTGCAGTGTATTGATTACATGGTGATTATAGCCCGTGTAATCTTCAGAAATTATAATAAAACTTTGATATAATTTACAACATGGAAGCAAGCTCTTGCACATACATGTGAATACTTATCCTGCATGCAAGTTAAAAATAGTTGCCATTTCTTTTGGCCCATGTTTCCTTCCTCCAGCTAGCCAATCTGATATTGAATGTTGACGTAACTATTGTGCCATGAATTCCATTGCCTCACAGCTCTCTGTGAAGGAGTTTCTCCTGCCTCTGTTCTAGAATCATAAAATCCCTACAGAGTGGAACCAGGCCATTCGGCCCATTGAGTCCACACCAATCCTTCAAAGAACGTCACACTCAGACCCACCACCCCATCCTATCCCTGTAACCCTGCATTTCACGTGGCTTATTCATCTAGCCTGCACACCCCTGGACTTAGTGGGCAATTTAGCATGGCCAATCCACCTGCACATCTTTGACTGTGGGAGGAAACCAGAGCACCCGGAGGAAACCCAAGTAGTCACAGGGAGAGCATATAAACTCACACAGACCATCACCCGAGGCTGAAATTGAACCCAGGTCCCTGGCACTGTGAGGCAGCAGTGCTAACCACTGAACTGTCATGTTGCCCCCATGGCATTTCATTTTTTCATTACATTTTTTAATTTTTTAAGATAAATTTAAGCTTTTTACACTTGGACCCTTGTTCTGGACCCTTCATACTGTAAACCAATCCTTTCAAAATTTAAGCCTCTTTACATATAATCTTCATTGGCCAACTGAAATAAAATCCTAGTTTTTCAATCTAGTTTCATATTACTATTTCAGTACCAAGGCATCAGCATAATGAATCTGTTGTATCACCTGCAAAGATCAATTATCTTCTTATAAAATAAATGCAGAAATTACACACATTACTCTAACTGTAACAATCCTAAGCTGTGAAAGTCTTTCCACCACCCTCTTTTCCTCTGTAGCACTTTGCTTAAACTCATTTTCTTAATCAAGCAGTTTGGCTGCGAGATTGGTAGTGGCACCAATATAGAGAGGGCCTTGGACGTGCACCTACACCAGGGCCAAAAAACTAAGGCTCTGGGTTGGAGGGGAGCCAGTGTGCTCAGGTTGAGGGCAGGGTCGCTGTGCTGGGTTGGGAAAGTGGGGTTGCTGTACTTGGATCAGGGGCTGGGCCACTGTTCTTTGGTAAGGAACGGGCTGCTGTGCATGGACCATGGTTGGGACTGGGGCTGTATGGGGATGGGCTGTTTTACTCCAGTAAGGAGCTGGGAGCAGGCAGGAGTAACATTGAGACCCATGATTTGTTCCTGGCCCTGGACACGGAAGTAATTTCATTGGGGCAGGAATAGCTGAAACAATGAAATCAGCCAGGGCTGTTCTACTTATGGATTTTGGGTGGAAGGTAGAAGTGGGCTGAGTAGGGGTGGGCTGCAATGATTTGGGAGACTGTGAGGGAAAAGTCTCCAGAGAAGATGAGGTTTTCTTCCTGTCTTAACTTTTTAATTTATTTCTTCCAATCTTGAATCTACTTTTTCTGCCCTTGTCCAGTCTCTTGCCAACTACATTCATGGTTCTTCAGACATCCTGATCTTCATTACCTCCTCTTCACTATGAGATGTCCAATCCCTTTACACATTGAATCCCCACCACAGTGGTCAGTTGTTGCTTCACTTCTTACATCAGAAGTTAGAAACAGGAGTAAACCATTCAGCCCCCTCCGATTGTGCTCTGCCTTTTTATGAGATCATGGCTGATCTGTGGCCTAATTCCATATGACTGCCTTGAGCTCATTTCCCTTCATACTCTTGCTTGATATAAAAAATCTTAGAGTTAAGTTTAATAATTGAATTTGCATTTACTGCCATCTGAGGAAGAGAGTTCTAAAACTTTCACTACTCTTTGTATGTTGACGTGCTTTCTAACATCTCTCCTGAACGGCCTAGCCCTAATTCTTAGACTCTGTTCCTAGTTCAAGAATCTTCAATGAGTGGAAATAGTTCATCTACCCTATTTTTCCCTTAGGATATCATGATAACCTTGATTAGATTACCCCTTCTAAATTCCAGACAATAAAGGCTTAATTTGTCTAATCTTTCCTGATAACTTAACCCCTGAAGTCTAGTTACCATCCTTGTTAACCTGCATTGAACTCCATCCAGGAATAAAACATGCTTCCAAAGATGTGATACATTTTAAAAAGCCATGCACCTGAACCCCCAAATTGTGTTGGACATTCACTGTATTCAACTTCGTGCCTTCTAAAAAAAAAGCCCTCATCGATACTTTTTCAGCCCTCAATGAATATCCTTACATTTACTTATATTAAAATTCATTTGCAACAACTTTGCCCATTTACCTAATCTATCAAAATGTACTGTGTCCTTTTGGAGACATGCTTGACCCCTGGCACCAGGAGCTTGATCAATTCCCAACCACCACAACCACCCTCCTCTGTCTGGCTGACTTTGTTTTCTCATAAAAACATTTTTCCTTTGACTTGTCTCACTTTTCTATTATTACTGTTACTTCCTGCTCACATCTGTAACTGGATCAATTCATCAATATTCTTTCCAACTGCAACCCTTCTCTCACCTTCACCTGTCCATCTCTGACCTTTTTTGACTTCTCTGTCTCCATTTCCAGGGATAGGCTGTCTCCTAACATTCATTACAGTCCCACCACAATCACTTCAACTGCACTTCCTCACACCCTGCTTTCAGTGAGGACTCCATTCCATTCTCCCAGTTTCCCCATCCCATCTGTTCTGATGATGCTAGCTTCCACTCTGGTACCTCCAACATATTTTTTTCATTCCTCATCCAAACGACCCCCTGACCCCCACTTCCTTCCCCTCACTGGAGTGGATCCATGTCTGAGCCATTTCCAGCTGTTCTGCCCTGACCCCTTCCCTGCCCTCCGAGAATCACGACATGGTTTCCTTTGTCTTCACTTTCTACCCCAAAGCCTTTGTATTCACCTTCTGGCATTTTCACCTCATCCAATGTGATACAAACACCAAATACATCTTCCTCTGTCCTCCCTGTCAGCATTCTGAAGGGATCATTCCTTCTGTGGCACTCTTCTGCATTCCTCCATTACCCTCAACACTTCACTCCTTCCCCTGGCAACTTCCCATACTTTTCTAGAAAATGTAACATTTGTCTTTTTACCTCCCCTTTCCTCGTTATCCAATGCTCCACATATTCTTTCCAGTTGAAGCAATGATTTACATGAACTTCTTCCAGTCTTGTTTACTGTATTTGCTGCTCACAATATGATGTCCTCTACATTTAAGATACCAACAGCAGATTGGCTGACTTCTTTGTGGAGTACTTCCACTCAGTCTGCAAGCATGACATGACCTTCTGGTTCATTTCCATTTCAATCTTGGCCTCATGATAACATTTCTGTTCTAGGTTTGCAGTTTCTAACAAAGCCAAATGCAAGCTGGAGAAACAGAACCTCATTTTCAGTTTTTGCACTTTAGACTCTTCTCGACTATATAATTGGGATCATGAACTTACACTTAATTGATATGGAAAAAGCAGAATCAATGTTAATAGTAATTATGAAGCTAGTAGTCATGATTTGGAGATGCCGGTGTTGGACTGGGGTGTACAAAGTTAAAAATCACACAACACCGGGTTATAATCCAAAAGGTTTAATTGGAAGCACACTAGCTTTCGTAGCGTCGCTCCTTCATCAGGTGGTTCATCAGGTTGCTCCGTCATTAACTACCACTTGATGAAGGAGCGACACTCCGAAAGCTAGTGCTTCCACCTAAACCTGTTGGACTATAACCTGGTGTAGTGTGATTTTTAACTATGAAGCTAGTATACTGCCAAGGGTTTTTACAATAAGACAGGGAAGATTGAGTGGAAATTATTTGTCAATTCATAGATTTTTTGACAAAAAATCTATTTTGATATTTGAAATATTTGAACAGTACATCTTGTAGAGAAGTATAGAATCACCCACAGCAATCTTTGGGTTTCCGTATTATTGTCTCCAGGTAGAAACATAGAAGCCCTTCAAGCCTGCTTCACCATTCATTATGATCACGGCTGATGATCCAATTCAATAGCTAGTTCCTGCTTCTCCTCCATAACCTTTGAACCCTAGAGCCCCAAGTGCTATATCTAATTACTTCTTCAAATCATAGAATGTTTTGGTCTTGATGACTTTCCATAGGTTCACAAGTTTCTGGGTATAGAAATTTCTCCTCATCTGAGTCCCAAATAGTTTTCCCATATCCTAAAACTATGATTTCAACCTCTCCTCATACATCAGTCCTTTAGGGTGTGGGTTTGTTCGCTGAGCTGTAGGTTGATATCCAGACATTTCATTACCTGACTAGTGGCGACCTCCAAGTGAAGATAGATCAACCCCTCAGAAAACAAACAGGAAATGACATCACCACAAACCCCAGGAACCCCATCCAGGACAAACATAAAAATAGAAAGCAGGAGACAACAGCTTCGCTTCACTTGGAGGTCGCCACTGATGATGTTACCGAGCCAGGTAATGAAACGTCTGGATATTAAACCTACAGCTCAGCAAGCAAACCTACACCCTAAACCTCAACCTGAGCTACAAACCTTCACAAACCTTGCATACATCAGTCCTGCCAACCCCGGAATCAATCTGGTAAACCTTTGCTGCTCAAATTCTTCAGATAAGAAGAGGAAAATTGCACACAATATTCCAGGTGTATCTCACCAAAGTCCAGTATAATTAGAGCAAGACATTCCTGCTCCTCTACTGGAATCCTTGTATTACATACTATTTGTCTTCTTTACTGCTTACTGCACTAGCACCTTTACTGACTGGTGTATGAAGACACCCAGGTATCCTTGCACACACCCCTCTCTTAATTTATAGCCATTCAGATAATTTGCCTTCCTATTTCTGGTCATCTTGCTAGAGGAAGGATGTTATTGAACTGCAAATGGTGCAAAAAATATTTACAAGGATGTTATTGAAACTTGAAGGTTTGAGTTATAAGGAGAAGCTGAATAGGCTGGGACTTTTTTTCTCTGGGAGTGTAGGAGGCTGAGGGGTGACTTTATAGAGGTTCATAAAATCATGGGGGGGCATAGATAAGGTGAATAGCAAGACCTTTTCCCCAGGGTAGGGGAGTCCAAAACTAGAGGACATAGATTTAAAATAAGAGGGCAAAATTTAAAAGGGACCTGAGGGAAAGCTTTTTTCACACAGACGGTGATGTGTAAATGAAGCATGCTGCAGGAGGAAGTGGTAGATGTGGGTACAGTTACAACAGCTAAAAGATATTTGGACAGGTACATGGATAGGAAAGTTTTAGAGGGATATGGGTCAAATGAGGAAAATGGGACTAGTTCAGTTTAGGAAACCTGGTTGGCATGAATGAGTTGGGCTGAAGAGCCAGTTTCTGTACTATATGACTCTATGATTACTACCAAAGTGGATAATCTTACCTTTATCCACACATATGGGCTCAAAAAGTTGCTGTCAGTTTCAGAAGAATACTGCTGCAGAATACTGTCAGTTTGTTGTAATTAACATAGTAAATTGTAAGCCAGTGATATTAGCATCAATCAAAATAACTATGTTTGGTTGGAGTCCAAGGGGTGGAAATCACTTTGGCTTGTCACACAAACAGAGCATTATCAGATTGGCTGCCAGTTAACACAGCTCCTTATATTTAGTTTCATTGTGTATAACATACAACTGATTCAATATTGCTTTTGTTCCATTGCCCAAGGTAAATTTTTATTCTTTGCACTACAATGAATTTGAACCAATTTAGAGTACAGCATTAAAATAAGTATTTTCCAAATTAATTAACTTGGTCTTCAAAGCTGATGTACTATTAGTATACCATTAGTTTACTCACTGTGATCAGAGAAATATCAAAGGGTAAGTGCCTTTGATAAAGAGAAAATCACTCTATACCTCGAGCATTTGATTAAGTGCATTTTTCTTAAGTCAAATTAAGTCAGTTTTGTGCAATTTGGTGCTAAATAACAGATTTGCATCCAATGCACTTTCTATTAATCTTGGCAATAAATAGAATCGAAACAAGCGTGACAACAGTAGATAGACCCTAAATTCTTTTTAACTAATGAGAGTTTGTATTTGCATTTGTATCAAATACATTTGCATTGGTATACCATACTTAAAAATGTAGATAATGTTCAAAAGAGCTATATCAATTGAATTATGTATGAACTGAATTGCTGTAAATCAGCTGGTATTTTTATATTTGTTTTAGATGATCAAGTTACTATTGTCAAAGATGTCGGCATTCTGCAAGGACGAGACACAGCTGCTGCTAAGCAGGTACTTGAGGAATATTTACGTAGATGTAGTTTTTACTACTTGAATAAGTTTGCAGATTGCATATATTTTTCCTCATCATGATGCAGTCCGCAATCGTTTGTGCTAATTACAAGAGTCAAAGTGATAGAAGGTAATTGTAGAGAGAGAAGATTGATTTTGTTTGCCTTTTTTTTATGCTAAAGGTGGGTTGATCTTCGAATTATGAGTTTATTTTTGTATCTGCTTTGAAATTTTAGGAGTCAGATGATGGCAGGGTAAATGGAGACTGGTCTAATGAGAAAATTTGGCAGAGCTCTCAGAAAGTGAGGGACATTGTGTGGCTTGCATGTTCAGTTGGGAAAGAATAAACAGATGGATTATGCTTTTGATGAATAAGTTGAAATTTTAGGAGTCAGATGATGGCAGGGTAAATGGAGACTGGTTTTTAGATTAGATTAGATTACTTACAGTGTGGAAACAGGCCCTTCGGCCCAACAAGTCCACACCGACCCGCCGAAGCGCAACCCACCCATACCCCTACATTTACCCCTTTTTACCTGACACTACGGGCAATTTAGCATGGCCAATTCACCTAACTTGCACATCTTTGGACTGTGGGAGGAAACCGGAGCCCCCGGAGGAAACCCACGCAGACACGGGGAGAACGTGCAAACTCCACACAGTCAGTCGCCTGAGTCGGGAATTGAACTCGGGTTTCTGGCGCTGCGAGGCAGCAGTGCTAACCACTGTGCCAAATGAGAAAATTTGGCAGAACTCTCAGAAAGTGAGGGACATTGTGTGGCTTGCATGTTCAGTTGGGAAAGAATAAACAGATGGATTATGCTTTTGATGAATAAGTTGCTTTGTACTGAAATTCTGATTTGTATTGATTCTGATCTCCTTGCTAAGGCAGCAGGCTCCCTTGTTGCACTTCTCTCTCTATCGTGCATTTCTGCATACTATAAAGATACCTATGTGAGATCTAAGTGAGAGATACTTTCAGGAAGCTAACTTCTTCAATGTCATCATCTTTCTCTTCTTCTTAACATCAAAGTAAGGGTATTTACATTGTAAAATGCTTGTATGGAGTCCACAGTGGTACCTTGTTTAAAACTGAGGCATTGGAAAAATAAAAGTTCAAACTGAACTGGAGATTAGCGAATTGATTGCTATGCAGCCAAAGAACTGTCCAAACTTCATTACTAGTGCACAAACTGGCCTCCTCATTGGATTACATTAGCTCTTGAAAAGGGCGGAAATTAAGTGGAAAGGGACAGATGGACTAACCATGTTTAAATCAACCTTTTGAGATACACCCATGCAGCAGTGAGACTTGAACCTAGAACTCCCTTGAGCTAATCTCAAATTCAATGCAGTTTCTTCAGATGCTAGTATTTATTCAATTATCTTTTGATACAGTAATAGTGTCCCCATCTCTAAACAGGAGGCCTGGGTTCAAATGACATCTGCTCCAGAGGTGTTTAAGAACATTTCTGGATGGTTTGATTAGAAAACATTCGAAAAATGTGCCTAGGAGCTCTTGCAGCTCAGTGACAGTGTCCCAACCTTTGAGCCATGAGACCTGGGTTCATGTCCTACCTACTCCAGAGATGTGTAATGCCATCTGAGAAGGTTGAATAAAATATAGCTTGAAGACTACAACTAGATGTTCTGTGGTGCAATGGTAGTGTCCCTACCTGTAGTCCAGGATTCCTTGGTTCAAGTTCCACCTACTCTAGAGATGTGTATTAATATCTCTGAACAAGTTGATTAGAAATTGTCTTGAAGAATATGATTGAATTTGTGTCTACCAGCTAAGAAAGAACTGCATTCTAAATATTACCCACTTGGTATAGATTTTGAGCTGTGATGTTAAGCAACATCATGCTGAGCTTGACAGGTTTTCTGAGAAGATTGACCACTATTTGTATATTAGAATAGATGGACTCCAGGTTTTGCACAGTGACCCATAATGAGTTAGTGATAGACCCCACTATGCTCCTTGACAGTGTGTTCAGGCTTTCTGGCTGGTCTTTTAGTGCATTAGGAATTTGGTTATGTTTGCCCATTAGCCTTCTTCTGTAGCCTTGCTCATCCATGCCTTCACCTGGTTTCTCTGCAGAATAATTAGTATCTGATCTGACCCTTTGGCAAGCAAACTGTAGCTATATAAGACCCTAGACAGAACACACCTAGAGTGAGCAGTTCTGTGCGCCAGTCCTCAAGAAGCTTGTATTGGCCTTGGAGGAAATGGAACATAATTTTACTAGAATTATATCCTAATTCCAAGGGTTAAATTATGAGACATGATTATCAAATTAGGGTGTATGCCCTAGAACTTAGTAAATTCAGGAGTAATTTAATCACTTTTTAAGAGATAAAAGGGAATGGATAAGTTGGGGAGCAATTGCTGTTGATTGGAAAGTGTAGGATGGGAGGGCGAAGTAAAAACATTAGAGTTCTTTTTGAAGTGAAATCAGGAACGTCTACTTCACATAATAATAGGTAGTAGAATTTCTGGTAGTCTACCGTAATATTTCCTGTGCAAGCTGTTATTGTATGCATGCTGTGCACGTGCACCCATTTTACAAATCGTCATTGTTGCTTGACAACCATCCTTTGATTATCATATTGCAGCTGGCGCCATGGATTGTCATGAGACTACGGAATGTGTAAAGAGTGTGGGAAACACAAGAGTTGCATGTTTACAACTTCTGCAGTTTGTAAATCAGAAGAGGGTTTGCTGATTAGGTATGCTAATATTGCCATCTTTCTGATGGTTCCAGTATTTCTGCTGTGTCAGAATGCACAGATTTGCCCCCTGCTGTCCAACCCCAGCCCCTGCTCCTGATGTTTCTAGTCATGTTTCACTTTGTCCTGCATAAAGTGTAGGAAGTGTTTCAGTGAATGTCATGCAAACTGTGATGTAGCTGATGTGGCTGTCAATAGCTGTCAGAATGTGTAGCAAAGAGATGTGGGTGTGAGAGGGTGCTGAAGCATAGGAGTGTCAGATATGGATCCTGATTGATCCAGATTGCTTATAGTGAGTGACGGGGCTGTTTGAATTGACCAATATGTAAGGCTAGGGGTGAAGTTCACAGAGTAGAGTATTCATAGATATGTTTGCTAACTTTATGTGTGAGATCATTATACCTCTTACAGATCAACATCCATGTCTTTGGGGTTTGGCTCCTGACATTGAACATCACAGCTACCTGATCTCACATCTCCCACCCCAATCATCTCACTGGGGGCAATCATGTTTAGTTCTTGGTGTATTATGGAAAGTGCTATTATGGACTTCCTCATTTTTTAATGCTAAAATTATTAATCTAAACTTCTTGTGTTTTTAAATAACAGGTTCTCTTTAACTCCTTTGGGCTGACAGATACCACTCTTGTTTTGAAGGTAATGCTGATTTTAAATACTTTAAAAAGTATCTAATTTATGGCATGAATGGCCATTGAAACATATAATTCAATGCATTTTTTCCTTAGTTATCTATGTGACAAAAATAAGAATTCTTAGCTTTTGTTTATTGTACAAATTTTTGTAACAGGTTTAAATCAATTCTTTTATGAAGTACAAAACATCGAGTTTTGAGAAGATTTGTAGCTCAGGTTGAGGTTCTGGATGTAGGTTTGCTCGCTGAGCTGGAAGGTTCATTTTCAGATGTTTTGTCACCATACAAGGTAACATCTTCAGTGGGCCTCCAGATGAAGACCTGCTGATGATTCCTGCTTTCTATTTATATGTTTGAGTTTCTTTGGGTTGGTGGTGTCATTTCCTGTGGTGATGTCATTTCTGGTTGTTTTTCTCAGGGGGTGGTAGATGGGATCTAACTCGATGTGAGAGAGGATCATGTTATTTTATGGCTAGTTGATGTTCATTGTTCATGAACAAACAGAGACATGCACGAGAATTCCTAGAAGCACGGCATTCCAACTTAACTCTATCAACACATACATTGAGTTGGACCCCATTTGCCACCTGATTGTTAGGTGAAAACACATCTGGTTTAATAATGCTCTTTAGGAAGATGCTACCATCCTTATCTGGTCTTGCCTATATGTTACTCCAGACCCACAGCAATGTGATGAACTCTTAATTCCTCTCTGGAGCACAACTGTCCTCTTAGGGATGGGCAATAAATGCAGGGCTGGACTGCGACATCCATGTCCTGTTGATGAATTTTTAAAAATTCTAGACTTGAAAAACTAATTAGTTGAATAATAGCAAATAAAGATAGCAGGTCAGCTGATCCATTGCAGCTGAAGCATTTAACTACATCGGCAATCCGTGTCTTCAGCTCAAGGAACTTTGGCTCAGAGTTCATGAGCTTTAGACAGTCTGTGAATCAAGGAGGGGGATATGTGTATTTAGTAAGACTTTTTTTTCTCAACTGGATTGAGCAGGTATGTCACATAAAAAAACAAAAAAAAACACAATGCAACTGCTGGACAGGCAGCCTTTCTGAAAATCACAGAAGTCATATGGGTTGCTCTTCCTGCAGGGCCCCCACAAATAATCCCTTGTGGGCTCCACTACAAACCCACCAACTCCCACAGTTAACTGGGCAATGCAGTTCCCTGTAAGGACTCCATTCCATTTGCCCAGTTTTTCATTCTCCATTGTGTCAATTCCAATGATGCCACCTTCCACAGGGGGGCATCCAAAATGTCCACATTCTTCTTCAACCTGAGGATTTTCCTAATATTGTGGTTAACAGTACCCTCAGCCGTTTAAAACCATTACCCGCAATTCCACTCTCACCCCTTCTCTTTCCTCTCATAATACTGATAGGGTCCCTCTGGTGCTCACTTTCCATCCCACCAGCATCCACATCCAAAGGATCAAAGACTGCTACTTCCCCTCCCTCCAATGGGATGCTATCACCAGATGCATATTTCCCCTCCCCTCCCCTGACAGTATTCCGCAGGGACTGTTCCCTCTGGTACACCTGGTCTACTCCTCCTCTAGTCTCAACACCTCAGATCCTGCATGGACTAGCTGGCGGGAGTATGTGCAGACACTTTCCTTACTACGATGGGAGGTTCCCAGCTGCTTCAAAAAGACCACTATCATCCTATTGCCAAAAGAAAAATCAAGCAAAAATAAAGACTACTGCCCAATGGCTCTGACATCTATAATTATGATCTCCAGCTTTCCAGATTGCCTAGACCGACTCCAATTTGCTTATTGTCACAATAGGTCCATGGTAGATGTCCATGGTGCTTCCTGGCACTATACTCATCCTTGGAACAAGAACACCTATGCCAGACTATTTACTGATTATAGCTCCACCTTCATTACTACAATTCCAATAAAACCCATCTCCAAAGTCTTAGATCTAGACTCTGCTCCACCATAATCTTCAACACCGGTACTGCACGAGGCTGGGTTCTCAGCCCTTTTCTATACTCATTATACACTCATAATTGTGTGGCCAAATTCAGCTCTAACTTAATTTATAAGTTTTCTGATGACACCACTGAAGTGGGTTGGATCTCAAACAATGATGAGACAGAATACCAAAAAAGAGATAAGACAGCTTAGTGGCATGGTGAGAAGACAACAAGCTCTCCCTCAATGTCAGCAAATGAAGGAGCTGGTCATCGACTTCAGGAAGTACAGTGGAGGAACATCCATTTATGTATCAAGGTGCTGAGGTGGAGGTGGTCAAGACCTTCAAGTTCCTAGGAGTAAATATCACCAATGATCCATCCTGGTCCATCCAAGTCGGTGTGATAGTGGAAAAAAGTACACCAACACCTCTACTTCCTCAGAGGCTAAGGAAATTCAGCATGTCCACAATGACTCTTACCAATTTTTATCGATGTACCATAGAAAGCATCCTAACTAGATGACTGGAATGGGAACCGCTCTGCCCAAGACTGCAAGAAATGACAGAATTGTGAACGCAACCCAGTCCATCACAAAAAACCAGCCTTCCTTCCATTGACTCAGTCTACACTTCCCACTGCCTCAGGAAAGCAGCCAACATAATCAAAGACCTCCTCCAATTTCTACCATCGAGCAGAAGATATAAAGTTTTGAAAATGTGTAGCAGACTTAAGAATATCTTTTTCCCCACTGTTATCAGACTTGAATGTATTAGAGTTGATCTTTCTTTGCACCTTCTCTATATTCTACATTCTGTTCTATTACCCTGATGTACCTATGTAAGATATGATGTGTATGGTTAGCATGCAAAACAATACTTTTCACTGTATCTCGGTATATGTGACAACAATAAATCAAATTAAATCAAATCCCCACAATACCTTCCCATGCAATCATTGAACCTGCAACACTTACCTGTTTACTTCCTCTCTCCTCACTATCTAAGGCTCTAGGCACATGTTCCAGGGGAAGCACTTCATTCAATTTAATTTGCTGTAAATGGTATTGACAACGTGGTCTCTACTGAGAAGACAAAATGCAGTCTGGACAACTGATTAATGGAACACCTATGTTCTGTCTGCAGGAATGACCTCAAGTTTCAAGTTGCATGCCACTTCAACATATCATCTTGCTGGTGAACATTTTGTCTTCAATCTGCTGCAATGCTTCAATAAGGCTCAATGCAAGTTGGAAGAACAGCATCCATTTTCCACTTGGGGACCCTGCAGCCTTCAGGAGTCAATATTGAGTTAAATAATTTTAAGAGTCTGAACACCTTAAAATTATACAGTACGGAAAATTACCCTTTGGTCCAACCAGTCCATGCTGAACATAATCCTAAATAAACTAGTCCCACCTGCCTGCTTCTGGCCTATATCCCTCCAAACTTTTCCTATTCATGTATCTTTTAAATATTGTCTTTTAAACCCACATCCACCACTTTGTCAGGAAGTTCATTCAACACCTGAACCACACATTAAAAAAAAATTGTCTCATTTTATTTAAATCGTTCTCCTCTCACCTCAAAAATATGCTTCCTGGTCTGGAAATCCCCCAATCTAGGGAAAAGACAACTACCAATAACTCTATCTATTCCTCTTGTTATTTTATAATCTATCAACCTTCTACGGTCCAGTGAAAAAAGTCCCAACGCCTACCCAGCCTTTCTTTGTAACTCAAACCTTCCATAGCTGGCAACATCCTGGTAAATCTCTCCTGAATCCAGTCCACCTTGATAACATCCTTCTTATAAATGGGTGACTAAAACTGGGCACAGTATTACATAAGAGGCCTCACCCAATATCTTGTACAACTTCAATGTGACTTCCTAACTCTGCTGAGTCAGGATTGAGCAATGAAGGCAAGTGTGCCTTTTTAAGCATCCTGTCTATATGTGATGCCAACTTCAAAGAATTTATCCAAATTAAATTCCATCTGCCACTCCTCACCCATTGACCTAATTGCTCAAGGTCCCTTTGTGCCTTTGCCCACTCCACACCCCCAGCCTCTTCATGTCATGGGCTGCTTTCATCATAGCCAACCCATTTTTACCTACTAATGGTCCCTATTATCAGTTTTTTTATTCTCCCTGGTTCACCATCATCCACCTCTTTGTCTGTGTTTTCTCTCTCCTCAGTCTCCATGCCTGTCTTCAGGATACATCCACCACCTTTTCCTACCTACTATCAATTCTGAAAAAAGGTCACTGGACCTGAAATATTACCTCTGCTTTCTTTCCACAGATGCTACCAGACCTGTGATTCTCCAGTAATTTCTGTTTTTATTTCAGAATTACTCCTGAAATGTTGCTTTGCAACAGTTTGTATGTCACTGGCAGTCTCCCACATGGCAGGGTACTGATCCACCGCAGGAAGAGTACCACTATCCTGAGTAAAATGGTACTTCATAAGGAGATGTAACTTGACTGCCTGCTCCATACAAATGAACAGCCTGTTCCTGATATCAGTAAACTTTTGTGAAGTTTACCTGACAAAGGAGCAGCGCTCCAAAAGCTTGTGATCGTTTGGCTCAAATAAGCCTATTGGACCATCACCTGGTGTCATGTGACTTCTAACTTTGTCCACCCCAATTCAACACCAGAAGTTCATATCATAGCTGTTAGGTGTTCCAATGTTCCATAGGGAAAATCCACATTATTTGGTGTGGTGGATACCATTCACACTGACTGTTGCATCTTCCATATATTTCTGAGCAGGCTTCACCATAACCAAAGGGTGTCTGTTTGAGTGACAATTGTGCCAGATTACCTAACTCATACATTCGGCCAGCTGTTGGAAAAGTTCTGGGTCCTGTCATTCTAATAACTAAAACACAGACTTCATCTATCCGAAATAACTCTGCTATTCATCTAAGGACATTTTTACGATTCATTAGGAAAACAAAAAAGATACAGTTGCTCGACATCATGCCGTAGATATGTGACATCTTGAATCAGAGCTCAATCCAAGGTACTGAAGCTAGTAACAAGATCATTGTAATTTGGTCTGTTTGCCTCATTCATAGGCCATTGGTGAGCTATAAGCATACATGACCTCAGAGGCAGCTTGCTGATACTGGAATGCATCTAGATCATTAAGTCAACTGAAGGCTGGGAAGTGGAGGTTGGGGATAATGCAAGCATTGAAAGTGTTGATGGGTTACAACAGTTCTTTGGTTGCATCTTGAGCCAAAGGTTTATACCTACTACAGAAGCCTTCTCATCCCTGAATAGAGTCTGAGTTCAAAGTCTACCGCAGACAGTAACCAACTGACATTCTGTGACAGTCTCGAAGGAGTGTTGCATTATCAGAAGTAATGTCATATATTTGGACCATTAAAATGAGGCCCTGTCCCTCATTACTTTCTTCTTGCCAATTTTCTTCCTGAAACTCACAGCAGAGCAAAGGAATTAGTTATTTACACATTTGTAAATGCTGTTGTTTGCCTACATATCCACAGAGAGTACATAATGTAGTTTGGAATGTCCTGGAGACTTTATAAGGTGCTGTAAAACTGCAAATTTTGTTTTCTTATTTAACAACTGCTGGGACAGAAGTTGTGTTGGAGGGTCCATGGTCTTTTCCAGCTTTCAGACTTCCCATGTTTCTTTCTGATTAGCAATACAGAAATAAGGCTGATGTGCGACCTTAAATACAAACACACACTTACCTGAATTACAGATACAGATCAGAACTGCAGTCAACAGAAAGGCAAAGCTGAGAACTTGGAAGAACACAATAACAGCAGGAGAGTCACATGCTGCTTGTGATCTTTGTAATATTGATTAGGCTACTTTTGGAATACTGCATTCAATTTCCCTGATATAGGAAAGATGTTAAATTTGAAAAGGTACAAAAATGATTTACAAGGATGTCACTGGGGTTGGGGGTTTGAGCTATAGGGTGAGGCTAAATAGACTGGGGCTATTTTCCCTGGAGGTTGAGGGGTGACCTTTTCGAAGTTTTTAAAATCATGAGAGGTATGGATAGGTGAATAGTCAAGGCCTTTCCCCCACGTTAGGGGAGTCCAAAACTAGAGGGAATAGGTTTAAGGTGAGAGGGGAAAGATTAAAAAGACAATAGACAATAGGTGCAGGAGTAGGCCATTCTGCCCTTTGAGCCTGCACCACCATTCAATATGATCATGGCTGATCATCCTCAATCAGTATCCTGTTCCTGCCTTATCTCCATAACC